>NW_004955455.1:6206631-6217711 GCF_000276665.1 Chinchilla lanigera
ACACACACACACACACACACAAGATAGCTAAGATAATTGTACTACTAATTTCTATTAATTCATTGAAAGGAACAATTAGTGCTAATATTGTTCAATCAATTTTGCATGCCTATATCTTGTAATCTGAGCAACTACTAAGAAGATAACAATATGCAATATAACAACCATTGTTAATTTTGTATCCTCTTGTTTTGAAATTCTGTATCATTTTTATTGTTTTTTTCCTCTTTGAAATAAAAACAAAACAAAACAATGCAATTATAGATAAAATATAGTTGCTCCTTGGCAAAAGAGTTACACACTTTTGTGAAGTCACATACACGTTTGTGAAGCGTTGTGTGCCATGTTCCCTTTCTAGGGATTCACAGTACCTGTGTATATTAAAAGCCCAGAGAAGTTGCATGGGGCCTGGCATATAGCTCAGTGGCACAAACGCCTGCCTAGCAAGCACAAGGTCCTGAGTTTGATTTCTGGTACAAAAACAAAAACAAAAACAAAAACAAAAACAAAAACATAGAGATGTTGCATAGCAAAGAAACCGCCTTAACTTTGTTTAATCCAGCATTTCACAGGCCTTTTGGACAGGAAACAAGCAAATAGACTTTGTGGAGATGAGGAGGATCTGGGGATGGGGAGAATGGGAGGAAGAGGAGGGAAGAGGAAGTGAAAAGGATTAAGATGTGATATGTGTTTGTACCAACTCACCACGGTGAGTGTATTCACTGTATCCTAAACATATACCAATGAAAAGGGAAGGACCATTGGAGCCTTTTTCTGACAGAATACAGATTATCATCTTGAATAAAGATTGCTTGGAAACTCAGGAATAGAGCATGAATGCTGTGGCTGACAGGCTCCCTTTGCTTCTAATTCTGCCTCTCCTCTCCTTCCAGGCGGACATCTTCTCTGGAGCCATATTCATCAATCTGGCCCTGGGCCTGGATATATACTTGGCCATCTTTGTTTTACTGGCAATCACTGCCCTTTACACAATCACAGGTGGGTGAACCAGCAACTCAAGCCCAGCTCAGGGTTAGGCATTTGTGAAGGGTAAAAGGAAGCAGAATACACGGCTTCTCCTTTTATGGATGAGAGATACACCCAGGAAAGTTTGAGGGTAAGCATTTACTTGGTCTCCACTACAGGGTACAAGAGTAATCTCTGAATGCGCCAGTGTTGGCTGGAATAGTCAGGTGCCATCTTACAGGAGCGTAGGCAGAGCTTGGCCCTGCGTGTTATGGAAGCAGCATGGCTCAGCTAGGAAAACCGGAGGAGTGCTAGGTGTGAAGATAAGTGAGAGCAGGGAATGTAAACACGAACAGGGCTGAGGAAGGGTGAGCAAGCAGATGCATTTGGCTAGAGGAGGATGGCCCCTGAGAAGTAGTGTGGCTGAGTGTAGGGCATAAAGCTTGGTAATTTGAATGAAAAGCAAGGGCCTTGGAAACCTGACAGAGGCCTTGGATTTGATGTGGTAGAGAGTGGGAGCCAGTGTAGGGCGGGAGGGAGAGAGTGACACATAAAAATAATTTTTAGAGAAGACTTAAGAGGTGGCCAGAGAAGCTGGTGCACGAATAAGAGTTGAGGGCTCCTTTGTAGAAGTATTACTTTTCCTAGCTTGAAAGGGGCAGGATCGGCAATGGAACCTGATCCTCAACTGGAGCTCCATGTCTTTGAGGGCAAGAAGATACTTAGATGGTGTATGAGACAGTGGACAACGAAGGGGTCCTCTGAAATGTGCCAAGCTGCTAATGTTCCCAGGTGCCTCTACAGTCAGTGCTGCTTTTCTTGGCCTTCGTTTGGAAGATGCTCCCTTTTAGCCATAGAAGAGCCAGCTCTTTTGTGCCATCGAATGGCTTAAAAAGTCACACCAGGTTCTTCCCACTCGGGTACAGGGAGACATTCTCCTAAGGACCTGAAAACTTTTTTTGTGAGAAGTGGAGGGAATATGCTGAACAGCAGATCACCATAAAAGGACAAGGCAGGGAGGGAAGGGAAGGCAGGTGGGTGACTGGGAGGTGGGGGTGGTTTTCAAAAGGTAGAGGTAGAGCGGAGTGTATGGGAAAGGGGAGCAGGCAGGTCACCTGCCACACGAGGTCACATATGTTGTCTTTTTGCCTGCTTAGGGGGCCTGGCAGCTGTGATATACACGGACACCTTGCAGACGGCCATCATGCTGGTGGGGTCTCTTATCCTGACTGGCTTTGGTAAGTGGGGCTAGGGCAGACTGAGAAGGTGGGAGCAGATGTTCAGGGCCCCAGGAAGAGAAAGCAAGTCCAACCTTGCTGTGTACCACTAGCCTAGGCAGTGAATTTAGGCTCACTCCGCTCTCCCAAGGGCAGTGATCCAGCGCAGATGGGCCATCATTTTGGATGTGAAGGTGCAACTTCCTTACCGCTCGAAGACTTAGGTTGGGGCTGGCTCATACAATACCTGGTCTCCCTGCAGTTCTCTCTCTTTATCCTGGATCACTGGCTCCAAGTGTGGGTTTGTGATACCCTGGCATTCTCTCTTGCAGAGAAACTGGACACAGAAAGAATAAGGCTAAATATCCAGCAGGCTAAATATACTCAAATGTTGTATTTTCAGTCTTAGACTACATCTTTCCTGTTTTTGACGTTAAAAGTCCATCCTTTTATAAATTGCTGATAGTAGTGATAATTTTCATTTCAATAGCCCCATTTGATAAAATTTAAAGACAGGCCATTCAGTATTGGGATATCCTACCTGGATATCCATTTCTTGACATTTTTCTTGCCTATGAAATTCTAATGACAACCTTGAAAATCTTAGGTCATGGCATGCTTGTTGTGAAAGAATATAAAATGCATTTTATTTTTAGGTGCACAAGGCCCTCTGTGTGTCCTGTGGAGACTGTTATCTACTCTCCACTGCTCAGTTTTCTGAGAACTTTCATTTGTTTTTTTTTTCACAGTAAGCCCGGAGCAAAGCAGGGGCTAGAATGACTTATTCAAGGACACACAGTTGAGAGGTGACAGGGTTACAGATTCTTTACCTCTTCTTGGTCATCGCAGTACACTGCCAGGAGCAGGTGTGGTAGGTCTGTGTCCAGGCTCCCAACGGCCTCTATTCTGAGGCTCGCAACGGCCTCTATTTATATGTCTCTAGGCCTCTATTCTGAGTTCCAAGGACCATGACTAACAAGAGGAGGTAAAGGAAAAAGTAGAATCTTTCCATGTGGTCCAAAGCCAAAGTTTTCACTTAAATAATTAAAATACTTTCCCTTTTGTGAAGAAGTGTGTGGTTGGAGTACTTTCACAAGTTATTGCTTTCAGTTCTCACAGAACCCCCCAAGGGGGCTGGGCAGGGTTAAAAATCCCATTCTATGAATAAGAAAGCTTGTAACTTACCCAAGGCCACACAGCAAAGGTTTTCTTTGATTGTGGAATCCTCTCAGTTCTTCAGGCACCCACAGAAAAAACCATTATAAAGAGCTGAATGTTTCAGAAGGGTCATTTTTGTTTCAATGTTTTGCAGCTTTCCATGAAGTGGGAGGGTACGAAGCCTTCATGGATAAGTACATGAAAGCGATTCCAACCATAATTTCTGATGGAAATATCACCATCAAGGAAGAATGCTACACCCCAAGGGCCGACTCTTTCCACATCTTCCGAGATCCCATCACAGGAGACGTCCCGTGGCCTGGGCTTATCTTTGGGATGAGCATCCTTGCCCTGTGGTACTGGTGCACAGATCAGGTAACCAAGCTGTGTAGATAGGGTGGGCAGGGTCTTCTCCAGGGTGTTACAAGGACTTCTGCCCGTATATGGCTTGTGGGGTTGAGAACGGTGGGGAGGGGTCGTATTATCTGTGGGCTGCTGAGTCCTGGGAGTCCCAGACCAAGAACTAGGGGAGCAGGGATAGCAGGGGCTGTCACGGGATCTCTAGCGCGCACCTCTCCCTGACTTGGTTTCCCACTGCAGGTCATTGTACAGCGCTGCCTCTCAGCCAAGAACATGTCTCACATCAAGGCCGGCTGTATTTTGTGTGGATATCTGAAGCTGCTGCCCATGTTCCTCATGGTGATGACAGGAATGATCAGCCGTATCCTGTACACAGGTAATTCCTTCCGCTGCCCTCACAGGCCATGCTCGTTTATTTACTTTTTTTTGGCTTTGCGTCATTTCCAAAGTCTTCTAGCTTTGTGCTCCTTCTTTTATATGCTCCTGTTTTCTTGCCACAATTATCAAGTATCATTGTTCCCTCTGCTAGATAATGGACTTCAGGGCTCAGAACTTTGGGGGTTTTCCTCTTTGGGTTTGTTGCACTGGCAAATGTTTCATTTCTTTTCTGATCTTCTTAAGTCACAACACGTCTCCAGGTTTTCTCTTCCAGCTAGTAATATTTGTTCAGTTTTAGCTCCTCCCCTAGGCTTGTGGTGTGTATGATGTCCTTTATAACTTAACGTCAAAAGACCCCAGCCAGTCTCTAATTGCCTCCTGCTCTGATCCCCGTTTCCGGAACCATTTCCTTGAAAGTGTCCTGAGCCTTGCACTTTGCTCTCTAAGGTGATACATTCTTCACTGATCCTCTTGTGGTCTCCCCGGTATCACCAAGCGGCTAAACTGTTTTCTGTAAAGTGAATGGTGGAGAGGGAGGGAGGGAGGGAGAGAGGGAAGGATGAGCTGTATACTCCTGTAATGGCTCATCTGACATGAGAAAAATATAGTCAGCCTTCTGTATTCATTATTTGCACATCTATAGATTCACCCAGCTGCAGATTAAAAATATCTGAAAAACACTGCAGATATATGGAATGTGTATTGACTTTTTTCTTGTTATTAGGTCCTAACTATATATATGGTATGACAACTATTTATATTGTACAAGGTAATATAAGTACTATAAAGATGATTCAGTTATACAGGAAGATAATGCATATGGTGTATGCAAATGTTAGGCTATTTTATATAAAGGACTGGAACATCTGCAGATTTCAGTATCCACTGGAGTGGATTTCCTGGAACCAGTCGCCCATGGACACTGAGGCAGGGAAAGTGGTCAACTAAAGAGCTAACTGACCAGTTCATACTGTAATGACCACTATACACATTTATTTATAAAATAGTGCTATAATAATTCATTGCCAGGTGAGATATACTTGTAGTGAGTACTTAATGAATGCTTATTGGTCTGAATTCTATCTAAGTTTCTAGAGTTCTATGATTCACCTCATTCCCTTCTCTGCCCAGGCTGTTTCCTTTTTGTTTTTTAATCTCTATTCAAGATTTTCCATACTTTGGAAGTAGTATTCAACAACCCTGCTACTGGAGAATCTCCTCAGTTATTTACCTCTACTTCTAAGAGCTGCATAAAATAAACCTCAAAATTAGGAGCCATTACTCACTGGGATTTTCAGAGAAAGCAATACAGTTGTCTTTTGCTGAGCTATAGGGTAGTTAGCCAAAGATTAAAGATTGTTCCTTCTCCTTTCCCACCCTTATAATAGCTTTGTTTCCTTTCCTCCTTTGCCTAGGAACATTTCTTTCTTCCTAGTCAGGGGTTGGGACTGTGTCAGGATCAGAGGGAAAGCGGCATGGCACACAAGGGCTCATCTGGGCGCCATGAACTTTTTGGTGCAGTTACAGCACCTTGGGCGGGAATGTCTTGTTTGAAGTATTATTTTAAGAAAGTGAACTTTGGAACTATTTCTGCAATGTCTCCTTACTAACATGGCTGTTCATCTCTTCTCCAGAAAAAATTGCCTGTGTGGTCCCCTCGGAATGTCAGAGATACTGTGGCACCTCGGTTGGCTGTACCAACATCGCCTACCCAACCTTGGTGGTGGAACTCATGCCTAATGGTGAGAGTCTTTCCTGTGAGGCCAGAAGGATTTGCAGGGGAGGGAGGCTGATTGGATGTAGGCTGAATTTCTGGGTACCTTTTGAAGCTAAGCCACTTCTGAGCCTAGGCATTCAGTCAGGAAATCCTTGTTCTAGTGTCTTCAGGTTTTACACACATCTTCAAAATACATGGCTTGGTTGGGCTCCGTGTCCTGGGACTTTCCCATCAGTCAGACTTGGAAAAGAGATGATCTGAAAACTTATTAGAGAAGAACATATTTCCATGCCCATCTAGAAGATCTATCAAAGCTCTTTAACAGAGGGAATATAAATTAGTATAGCCTTTATGGAAAAGCAGTGTGGAAGTTCCTGAAAAAAAAAAAAAAAAAAAGAATGACATACCATATTCCCTAGCAATATCACTACTGAATCTATGTCCAAAAGAAACAAAATCAGTATTCTGATACAGCCCCACATTCATTGCAGCATTATTCACAAGAGTTGAGATATAGGATCAACCTAAGCTTCTCAGTAACAGTTGAATAAAGGGAATATTGTATATATATATATCTAGCAATAGCATATATATAGCAATAGTATATATATAGCAATTATATATAGCAATTATATATATACATATATAACAATACTATTCAGCTTATAAGAGAAGAAAATCTCATCACTTGTGACAGCATAGATAAACCTGGAGGACATTGTGTTAAGTGAAAAAAGCAAGGCAGAGAAAGATGTATACCGCATGATCACACTTGAATACAAAATCTAAACAAGTCAAATTCATGGAAGCAGAGAGTAGAATGTTAATAGGAGTTAGGACAAAGGGAGGTCTGAATTTGGGGGATCTTGGTTGAAGGATCTAAAGTTTAAGATAGGCGGAATAAATTCAAGAGATCTATTGCAAAACAAGGTGACATAGTCATTAACAATGTGTTAAAAATACTTGAATATTGCTAACAATAGATTTTAAGTATTTTCATCACAAAATAAGGAGAAATATGTGAGGCAATAGATATGTTAATTAACCATTTTGTCCTTCTACAATGTGTGCATATGTTAAAACATTGTGTTGTACATAATAAATATATGCAAATTTTATCAATGAAAATAAGTTATAGAAAACTCTCCAACATATATTACTATAAAAACTAAGTGCCCTACGTCCAAGGGAGTTTACCTGAAAAATGAATCAGTGCTAGACTGTTCCAAGGAAAAACATGAAGTAAAAGGCAAGATTATTATTCTAGAAGTAAGAAGTTTGAAGCTGTAGACTGATAAAATTCAAAGGGGCCTCATACCCTAAAGAATATGTTGTCCTAGGAGATTGGACACTTAACTCTGAGTCTGGGGTAGCTAGAGTTTGGGGTTGACTTTAGGGTTGGAGTTCATGTTTTACGTTGCAGGAAAAAGAATAAAGCAACTTAATTTTGGTTTAAGAACTGCAAGTTGGCAAATCTTAAGTTGGAGACTCTCAAGAGATCAAAAATTCACAAATATTGACTACATCATCTGGTCAAACTTCATTTTACAAATGCCCAAGGGAAATGACTTCTCCAAGGTCAATCTGGTCTTCCGTCTGGCTTGCTTAACTCTGTGGAAGGTGGGGATAGAGGAATTTGGAAGAGCCCTCCTCCCCCCAACTTCATACATGACCTTGGGCAAAGCATTTGCATTCAAATTATACAAAATGTGAATAATAGTTAACTATTCCTCTGAGCTGAGCTGCTTATTAATTAAGGTTGCAGCTAGCAAGCATCACAGTGGCTTTTCTAGAGTCTGGACATGGATTATATTGGTCACTGTAGAGGTGTTTACATTTTTAGATTGGTACAGCAGGTCAATAGTAGCATACTACACCATCGTGGAACTGTATACAATAGATGAATATAGCATGCAGAAAACCAAAATGCTGTGTTTGAATGTGTCACTCCCATTTTCTTTCCCTTGCCTGTGATCTGGTTTCTGTAATACTGAACAGAGTGACTTTCCTGTACTAGATTAAAAATTCTCCATTCATCATCATCTCAGTAGCATTCAGCATCACTGATCGCTCTTCTTTCCTTTGATTCATAATAGTTTACTCTCCTACATTCTTCCTTTTTCCATCTTCTTTTGGTTACCATTTGCAGATTCGGCCTCTCATCCAGTAAATGTTCTCTCACTAACCCACGTCCAGTTCTGTCTCCTAAATCTCTCTTTTTTATTTATTTGTCTTGCTCTCAATTAAGTTTACTGGTACAATGTAGAAATAGATAACATTCACCTTCATCACAGGGAATTTGTAACTGTACATGATATGTCTTAGTTCTTCTTTTTCTAAATATTTCTTATACTCATCTTTCTATCTCTATTTTTACTTCTGTTACCCTAGTCTTATATACCATTATTTTTTTGCGTGGGCCATTATAGAATTAGGTTCAATGACTATTTGTTGAGTACATAAGTAAGAGAGGGTTTGAAAAGGGTGTAGAAATGAGGTTTGTGTGGGTTTCTTTTCCCATTCTATTTCAGCAGTTAACTGGTAAAGTAACGTTGAGCAAATGGCACAGCTAGGTCCTATCTACTAACTATTTCAAATGGACTTTTGTTTTTATCAATTTAAAACCAGAAGATTGGACTGGATGACCTTTATAACTTCTTCCATAGCTCCAGTAGTCTGTAATGTGCATTAAACAAACTCAAGAGGAGCCATCACTAGATGAGTTCTAAGGAGGTTCTCCCAAAAAAGAGATAGGGACCTGAAGTCACCCTAGGTAGGTTCATCAACTCTTGTCATGGAAAACCATTTCAGGGTGTATCAGTGAGAGGCATAGCCTATTGATTGGGAAGGGTTAGAAAGTAAGAGAAAATAGGGAAGAGGCTTTAGTTTGAGGAGCTGAAGAGGGCACAGCCCTGACAAAGAGGACCAGACTGGCCCATTAACAAAATAAGTGAAATAAATCAGACCCATCTGTGCAAACATCGTATTGTCTAACTAGAGTGAGAAACTGAAAGGGTAAATAAGGTCCAACATGTACAATAGATATTGTGAAATGGGAAGAAACTATTCAAAAGAAAAGACAAACTGTGATGGAGGGAAAAGAGAAAGGAAGGAAGGGAAAAAGAAAAAAATATATTTGTATACAAGACAGTTATACTGCTAGTTTCTCTTAGTTCATTGAGAAGAAAGGTTTATGCTAACATTATTTGGATAAGATATCATAGCTGTATCTTGCACTCTGAAAAACTACTGGGAAGACAACAGTATGCAATGTGTTAATTATTGTAACTCTCCTACTAACCTGTTTTGAAACTTTGTTTTATGGTTATTTTTATTTTTCTTTTCTCTTAAAAAAAGAATAAGACCAGCCTTTGCTGATTAGCTGAGGTGGAGAAGGGTTTGGGTGATTATTACTTGTTCTGGTTTGGTAAGATGGCTCTGAGAAAAAGCCTTATCATATGAGTGGACAGTTTGTTCTGAATGATTGTTTCTGCATGGGGCACTCTCAGTCTTGTGGAGGATATGCTGGAATCCAAGGTGACTATAACATTAGGGTAACAACTGTTCATTGGTAATTGAACGTCCCCAGGAATCTCTTATCTTGGTGTCCTCAACCTTGAGGAGGGATGAGACAGAGTATACAAACTTGGGGCTAATCAACCTTGTTTTGCTAACTTTTATTTTATTTTTGACACTCCACACATGATTAACAAGCTTACATGCAGAGTTGAGAAGGGATTTGACATGGAGTTTTAAGGTAATACAGATACAAAATGAAGATCAAGCTTTCGTGTTGTTTTTAGTTACTGGACATCTGTAGACTCAAATGAAGAGTAACTTTTTTTCCTTAAACCGAACTGCCTTTTAAGTCCCATATGCCTCAGAAGAAAATAAAAGCAGAGGAAATCTTGTAGAAGGGGTTCATATATCAGGTAGATGATAGGCCTACATGATCTCTAAGATTTTACTTGTGAGACTGTAAATCTGTAATCTGATGGTGGGCCCTCACTTTGAGCTAGCCTGCCAAGTCTCACCAAGTAGGACCTTGGGCACTCTGAGCCGATCATCCTTGCTATGATTGGGAAAATTAAAAACAACAATCCCTTATTTTGATTTGAGCAACATATGATCTCCATTTAACATGGTAAGAAGTGCGGCTTTGAATTTGGAATAACTTGATTAGGAGCAGAGTTAGAAGTAGAACTTTGTGTTAAAAAATGTTTGTTGAACTATAATCCACATATTATACAATTCACCCATTGAAGGTATATAACTCCCTGGTTTTTAGTGTATTCATAGAGTTGTGCAACCATCATCACATCAGGTTTAGAAAATATTTGTCACTCCACAAAAAAATCCTATACTTTCTAAAGAAATGAACAATCATTATTTTACCCCAACCTCTTTGCCCTAGGCAACCACTAATATGCTTTCTGTCTCTAGATTTGCCTATTTGGGCCATTTCATACAAAAAGAATCATAATAATCTATAACTCTTTGTGACTGTCTTCCTTCACTTAGCATAGTATTTTCAGCGTTCATCTGAATTGTATCATGTATTTGTATTTCATTCCTTTTGATTAATGAATATATTCCATTGCATGATAACCTGTTTATTATCTGTTTATTCATTTTGTTTAACCATTGATCAGTTGATGGGCACTTAAATCATCTCTACTTTTTTGGCTATTATAAATAATGCTACTGTGAACATTCATTCATAAGTATCTGTGTAGAAATACATTTTGATTTCTCTTGGTTAGATACCTAGGAGTGGATTTGATGAGCCATATTGTAACTCTATGCTTAACTGTTTGAAGAACAGCTAGACATTTTCCCCACAGTGGCTTACCATTTTACATTTCTTCCACAAATGTAAGAGTTCCCTATTTCTCTGCTTATGCTTTTGTATCTGTCTTTAAAAAGTAAAACCATGATCACTGGTGTGAAATAATAATCACTGTGGCCTTGGTTGGAGGTGGCCTTGTCAAACATCTTTTTGTATCATTATTGGCCATTTCTACATATTTGGAAAAATGGCTATTCAGGTTCTTTGCCATTTTTCATTAGGTTATTGTTTTCTTATTACTGAGTTATAGGAGTTCCTTATATGATCTATGTATTATAGGCTTACCAGATAAATAATTTGTACCTATTTTCTCCCTTCTAAGACTGTCATTTCACTTTCTTATTTTATTTATTTATTTATTTTTTTGGTTTTTCTCCGGTACCGGGAACCGAACTCACGACCTTGCGCTTGCCAGGCAGGCGCTTTGCCGCTGAG
>NW_004955455.1:6220622-6231490 GCF_000276665.1 Chinchilla lanigera
TCTACAGCTTCTTAAACAGGGATTTTTGTGTGGGAGTAACAGTACTGAGGCAGCTATTGAAAGTCAAATATGTTTTCTTCTTTGTGGCAGAGTGCTTCATTGTGTATAAACACCGCATTTTCTTTACCCATTCATCTGTTGATGGACTTGTTAAGGGAATAAATCAGATACATATGATTGACTATCACATGATTTCTCTTTTGGAGAAACCCAAAAGAGAAGATATAAATAAGGAGCAAAATAAAAGACAGATAATAGGAAGCAGGGAGACAGATCTTTTGCCAAAGGAAAGGGGACCAAGAGATGGAGGGATAGCAAAAGGGAAGGAAAGAAGGTGAAAAAAGAATTAAGATGTGTTATGTACTCGTATCAGCTCCTCACAAGGAATGTAGTCCTTATGTACTGCAAATAGGTACTGATAAAAATAGAAATTTAACAGCAATAACAGCAAAAAGGAAGTGGCAAGATCAGTGGCTGGGGTGGGGGAAGGAAGGCGTCAAGTGTGTTTCATGTACTCACAGGCAGAGGTGACTTCCTGTAGACAAAATAGGGAAGAGAAAAGTTTTGAGAATGAATTTGTGCTATTTTTCCTTGCTGTGAACATATTATATATATATTTGTATATAAACATAAATGTGTATATACGCTAACAACGTGTGTATATGTGTGTTATGTAGTGACACCTGTGTATATATATTCCTGTAGTGTTATTCACTGACCTTCCACTGTGGTGTTTTGATTTCAGGCTGTTTATCCTCGTGCTGATTGCCATCAGCATTGCCTGGGTGCCCATCGTGCAGTCAGCGCAAAGTGGGCAGCTGTTTGATTACATCCAGTCCATCACCAGTTACTTGGGACCCCCCATTGCAGCTGTCTTCCTGCTTGGGATTTTCTGCAAGAGAGTCAATGAGCAGGTAGGTATCATGCTGGCGTGTTCAGAAAAGCCAGTCTGTATAGTTTGTTTGTTTTTTGTCTTTTATTTGAGACAGGGTCTCACTATGCAATTCAGGCTGGTTTTGCACTCATTTTGTAGCCCAGGTTGGCCTCAAACTCACAGCAATCCTTCTGCCTCAGCCTCCCGAGTGCTGGAGTTACAGGCATGCACCACCACGCCCGGCTAGAAAAGCCAGTCTGACACAGAGTTTCTGAGATTATAAAGTGATCCTCCGGATTAGGCAGGTGGTTTGCTGAAGGGTAGCTCAAAGTCTTGAAGAAAATGTAAAGTGCTATGAATTTTTTAAGAGCCTCTCAAGGATAAAGAATAAAGCATTGAAAGAAGTTAACTGTCAAAAAATACATAGAGCCTTAGCAAAGTGTATCAATCCCATACGTATCAACTAAAATCAAGAAATATTTTTTGAAGGAATAAATGTATGGGGGATGTATGGGGAAACTATTTTCCTTTCTCCAGATCATTTATTCATCTGATAAATATTTCCAGATGCCAGGCATGATGCGCCTAGCACTAGCAAAACAAAATGAATGAAAATGGGTTCCTTCCTTGGACAAGCTCAGTTCAGATGAGAACACAGAGAAGAAATGCGTAATTACATAGTAGTGAGATGGTGCTGATATGAAGTTGTGTGCACATTGTTGTGGCCACAGCAAGGCAAGTGCACCTATTCAGTGTTGTGTAGCTTATTCTATTTAAGTTAGAGCAAAGTTATCCGGAAGGAGAGAGTCCATATTGTTTTGTACAGAGAGAATGACTTGGACAAAGATCCTGGAACACAAACATACATGACATGTTTAAAGAATACCTATCAACTAGCACACTTGGAATAAAAGTATAGGGGTAGTAATGGCTAGTAAAGAGGCAGATCAACACCACAAAATCATGAAGACTCCTTTTGGCCATCCTTCTAAGCGCACATTCTGATTTGTCACTGACCTACATGTGGCCTTTGGAAGTAGACACGATCTTTTAGGGGTAGACTAACCAGACAGCAAGCAAGCAAGCACAGGACAGTAAGGGAAGAAGGGGAGAAATGATAAAGGAAGGAAGGGAGAAAAGGAAGGAGAGAGGAAAGGTGGGCAGAAGGGAAGAAAGAACAGTATTAAAAAATCTTCAAAAAACAGTGCCCTAATATTTCTAATCTCTTAAAGCCTTCCTTGTTTCTCATATATAAACTTAAGATTTAATGTCAAAACACGTAGTATAATTTTATGTCCTCAAACTAAACAACATGACTTTGGATGTAGGTAGTGGGGTGAAGAAGGAAGTGTTGTATATATTTTTATGGAAAAGTGTCTTTTTCTTTTACCACCCCAAAGACTTATTCATTCTTCCATGTCTTCATGGATGGCAAATGACTTTACAGGTAATTATTTTATATCTGACTATGCTTAAATCTGGAGGTTGGTAGTGATAGTAACTGCAGAGATTCAAATTGTTTCTTAAATTAAAAGGAATCATTGGAATTAAGGTTTAGGGCTAACAATGTATATCAGCTATTAGATACATAGTATATTCTGAATCCTTGATTTGTGATCCACTATGGAAAACTTGACTTAGTCCTGAACTCCAATGTTCTGGTTTCAGAGGCCTGGGGCTACCATTTTTCTTACTTTTAATTTTCTGCCTCTGTTTACCCCCCAGGAATGTTAGAGTATCCACATGTTTAGGGGATTCTGCATTAGTTAACCCAGAATTTTCTTCCACAGGGAGCCTTTTGGGGACTGATCCTAGGATTTCTGATTGGGGTTGCCCGTATGGCTACTGAGTTTATCTATGGAACTGGGAGTTGCATGGAGCCCAGTAACTGTCCCACAATTATCTGTGGGGTACACTACTTATACTTTGCCATCATCCTCTTTGTTATTTCCATCATCACCATCCTGGTCGTCTCCTTCTTCACCAAGCCCATTCCAGATGTGCATGTGAGTATCTCCTTGGAAGACCTTTCCTGCCTTATTTCACATTCAGACTGCAATGCTATTGGTTGGCCTTGGCTTCTTTAGACATCTTGTGTCTAACGTAGTGCATATTTACCATTCATTTCATGTAGGAGGCTATAGGACAGGAAACATGGTACACAGGCCTAGCAGTAAGACGCATGTGGTTCAACAGAGTCTTCTAAGCCCATACTTCAGTATAAGGACTCTTCTTTGCATCCTAGTGACAGTGTAAGTACAAGAGAAATGAGATCACATGAGCCAGACACAAGGCTACCTTAGCTTAGAAGCCCATGATCAAAACGAGAACTAGTATTTCTTACAACAGTCCCATGGTCAAAGCTTTTGGAACCCCTGGCAAGGAACATACCTAGCTATAAAAATCATGGCACCTAAGAAAATCTGCTGTGTAGTTTATTTCTTAATTTTTTTCCAGTTAAGTCACCAAACAGTTGTTTATAGAATTTAAGTTTTTTTAAACAGTATATGTTGGCCTTTTTCTGCTTCTATAATACAATACCACAGAGTGAGTAAATTATAAACAATAAAAGTTGATCTGGCTCAAGTGCTGGAGGCTGAGAAGCCCAAGATTGAGGGGCTGCATCTTATGAGGAGCTTCTCACAACATGATAGCGTGGTAAAAAGTATCATATGGTAAGGAAGAATGTGAGAGAGAGAGAGAGAAAGAAAGAGAGAGAGAGAGAGAGAAAACCAGATTTCACTCTTTTATCTGCTACTGTGATAATAGTATTAATCTATTTGTGAGGGCTGGTGGTCTAATTACCTCTTGATGTATCACAATGCCTATTAAATTTCAAAATAAGTTTTGGAGGAGACATTTCACCTGTAGTACAATATTCATGTCTAGTTGGTTTAAGACTTCAAAAATTGCAAGTATACTTTAGCTCTAGATGTTCCCATTGGTTTAGGTTTTTCTTTTTAAATAGCCTTACCAATCCAGTTGAAGATTATCAATTATGTGCCTATTTTACCATAAGCAATATAGTCTGGTAATCCAACACAGTTGACATTCCACCTTTTTTAGGTTTCCAAGGGAACAGAGCTATAAAGTTAACCCAACGTCATATTTAGCCATAGAGAAAGAGAAGGAAAGAAAGAGAAAGAGAAAATGTTTTGGTGAAGCTATCTTCATGTAAATACCAATTCAAGGGCGTATGACATCTCTAAGAGACATTCAACTTCACTGTCAAAATTTTGAGATCTGCAACAAAACTTGCTATCAAACAAAACGGCCTTTGTTGCTACCGAACCACTATCAAGTCAGTTGACTGGGTCTATCACTGTCTTTGTGTTGTATCAACAGCTTCCTCACATGGCAGTTTTTGAAAATATTAGAGCTCCAAACACTGTGAGTTCTGTGCTTCCTCTTAAAGCAGAGTAAGCAAGACAGTCACCAAAGTGCGTGACTGATATGAATACATTTCACTGCTTTTCAGAATACAAGTTTTGGTTTATAGTGTACATTATGTCAGTAGAAACTGCACCTCCTACTCTACCCTTTGGAATATGGCTCATGTTTCTATATTGTACTTTTTAAAAGTTCAGGGAATCTTTATTTTTTATGATTAGTGTATGTTTGTGATACATATTAATGATATTCATCTTGGGACATTGGTACATCTACATATTGCAAATGTATTGCATACTACAAATCTTAATCATTTTTACTGTCTTTTCTCCCTCCCCTCCCCTGCTCCTCTTTCTCAGATCTCCTCCCCGTCTCCACAAAGTTTAATTCTCTGTCTTGTACCATCTCTCTTTTATTTTACTTTTAAAATTATTTATATTTTGTGTTTCTCATGTAAGAGAAATCATGAAGCATTTAACTTTTTTTCTCTGATATATTTCACTCTGCATGATGGTCTCAAAATTTATCTATTAGCCTATAAATGACACAAATTTACCTTTATAACTGGCTAGTACTCTATTGTGTCTATAGAACACATATTTTTATTCATTTGTCTGTTAGTAGATATATGGGCCACTGTTATAATTTAGCAATCGTGAATGTGCTGCTAGAACCATGGGTTTGCCTGTATCACTGGAATATGATGACTAAGTTTTTGGAGAAGATGCTTAGAGGAGGAATGGCTAGGCCAAATGGAATTTCTAATTTTATATTTTGAAGCATCTTCATGCTGATTTCATAGTGGTTGTACTAGTTTACATTCCCACCAACAATGCAGAAGAGTTCCTTTTTCTTCAAAACTTCCTCAGTATTTGTTGATTTTTGAGTCCTTGATTATTACTGGGATACAGTGGAATGCCAATGTTGTTTTGATTTGTGTATCTGCTATGGCCAAAGATATTGAATTTTTTTGATGTACTTATTGGTCACTTGTACTTCTTTTTTAAAGAAATGTCTATTCATTTCAGTTGCCCATATTTTGATTAAAAAAAATATATATATGAATGATAATAATTTTGTTTGCTGGTAAAAGAATCTAGCCATCCTATAGGTGGTCTCTTTATTCTATTGGCTTTCTGTTGCTATACAGAAGCTTCTTGGTATAATCCTGTTTGTTGATTCTTGGTATTATATCCTGTGCAGTTAGTGTTCTGTTCTGGAAGCCCTTGCCTATGCCTATGTCTTCAAGATTTTTACCAATATTTTATTCCAGCAGATCCAACATCTCTATTTTTATGTCTAGATCTTTGATTCATTTTGACTTGATTTTAGCACAAGGTGAGAGATATGGGTCTTGGTTCATTCTTGTGCATGTGAATAACCAGTTTCTAGCACAGTTGGTTGAAGAGGCTATCTTTTCTCTACAGTATGTTTTTTCCCTTTTGTCAAAAATTAATGACTGAGGGTACCTGGAACTGTTTCTGCATCCTCAGTTCTATTCCATTAGTCAATGTGTCTATTTTTGTGCCAGTATCATGTTATTTTATTACTGTAAGCTTTTATAACTTGCAGTTTAGTATTATAGCTCTTACTTTGCTCTTACTTCTTGAGATTGCTTTGGCTACTTTGGGTCTCTTCTGGTTTCATATAAATTTTAGGATTGATCTAGTTCTATGAAAAATGCCTGTGGTATTTTGATTGAAATTGCATCAAATCTATATATCAGTTTTGGTAATATGGCTATTTTGACAATATTGATTCTACCTTTCTAGGAATAGCAGACATTTTTCCACCTTCTAAAGTCCTCTTCAATTCAGTTTTTTTCAGAGTACTATAGTTTTAGAATGATGTCTTTCACTTCTTCATTAGGTTAGTTCCTAGGTACCTAATTTTTTAAAGTTACCATGAACGGTGCTATGGGTTGTGTCTAGATGTCTCCCCAAAACCTCAAGCAGTCATAGGTGGGGCTTTTCATAGGAGGCTGGATCTAGAGTGTGTGATTCTGGGATTAAGTGTACAATACTGGGATTAAGGGATTGTGATTATTAAATTAGTCTACTTGTTGACTTGGCATAGTTCTGAATGTGGGTAATGGGAAGGCCCACCCTTGGTGTGAGTGCTACCTGGATAGAATATAAGAGACAGAAAGAGCGCTGCTGCTATCACTTGTTGCTTGCTGCTTTGCTGTTTTTTCACAACTTCACTGCTTTGATGCCTTAGTCCACCATGAACTGTTTCTGCTCTGTGATCCCCCTCTGTCATCCAACCCTGCCTTCAAGCTAGCTGACTAAGAATGGAAACCATTCATTACAAATTATGAGCCAAAAGAAACCTTTCCTTCTTTAACTGGGTATCAGGTATTTTGTCTCAGCAGTGAGAAAAGTAGCTAAGACAAATGGGATTGTTTTCCCGATTTCTTCTTGGTGGGTTCATTTTTTATGTACAGGAATGCTATTGATTATTGTTTGTTTATTTTATATGCTGCCACTTTGCTGAATTTGTTTATTAGCTCTGACAGTCTTTAGGTCTTCCATGTAAACGATTATGTCATGTACAAATAAGGATAGTTTGAATTTTTTCTTTCCTATTCACATCCTTTTTATCTGTTTCTCTTGCATGATTGCTTTGGTTAACATTTTGAGTACTGTACTGAACAGGAATGGTGAGAAAAACATCACTGATTTTAGAGGAAATACTTTCAGTTTTTCCCCATGTAGTATGATGTTGGCAGTGGGTTGGTTGTTAATAGATTTTACCAGTTTGAGGTAGATTCTTCTCTATCTGTTTTTATTAGAGTTTTATCATGAGTTGATGTTGGAGTTTATGAAAGGCTTTTCCTGCATTTATTGAAATGATCATGTGATTTTTATCTTTACTCCAGTTTACAAAGTACATTTATTGACTTACCTATGTTGAACCATCCTTCCATTGCTGGAATGAAGCTGATTTGGTCAGGATGTATGAACTTTGAATGATTTGGTGCATTCTGTTTGTAAATATCTTGTGAGAGTTTCTGCGTCTATGTTCATTAAAGAAATTGATTTGTAATTTTCTTTGGTTTTACATCAGGGTAATGCTAGCTTCAAGGAATGAATTTGGCAGTGTTCCTTCCTTTACGTTTCATGGAAGAGCTTGACATGTGTTGATATTAGTTCTTCCTTGAAATTCTGGTAAAATTTAGCAGTGAATCCATCAAGTCCCTGTCTTTTCTTAGTTGGTAGATTTTTTTAAAAAAAAATACTGCCTCTATTTTTATTCCCCATCATTGGCCTCCTCAGAGTTTTTAAACTGGTTCAATTTTGAAATTCATGTGTCCAGGAATTTATCTACTTCTTAAAGATTCTTCAATTTATTGGAATATAAAATTTCAACATAGTTTCTTATAATTCTCTGGATTTCAACTTTGTTGTGATTTTGCTATTTTAATTTCTAATTGCTTTGATATGAGTTTTCTTTCCTTTTGATAAATTTGGCTAAGGAGTTGTCAACCTTGTTTGTGCTTTCAGAAAACCAACTTATTGATTCATTGAGCCATTGTATTTTTTTAATGGTATTTTTATCTTTTATTTTTTTATTTTAAAGAAATTAGTACAAAAAAAGAACAATAGCAAAATACAAACAATGCAAAGCAAGTATATTAAAAATGATACAGGGTTTCAAACCCAATGATAGAGATTAACAGTGGTTGTTCTATTACATATTGTTGTCTTCAGTGAAGCTGCTCAGATTACCAGATGTAAGAATAGAAGATTGATCAAATCATTAAAGGGAATAATAATAATAATTTAAAGGAACATTAGAGACAATACACAGTGTCACTAGGCAGGATTGTAGGAATTCACCAATGGATATTATACTGCAAATTGTTGTCGTCACATAAGTTGCTCAGATTACCAGATATAAGCATGCAAAATTGGTCAAAATGTTTCTGCACATCAAAAGAAATCACCAACAGAGTAAAAAAGACCTCACAAATTGAGAAAAAGTTTTATCCAATTGCCACTCAGACAAAGGTTTCCTATCTAGAACATATAAAGGATTAAAAAAAATCAGGCCACCAAAATTCAAAGACCCAATCCAAAAATGGACATCTGAGATGAACACACACTTCTCAGAGGAAGAAATACTAATGACGAATAAATACATGAGAAAGTGTTCAACATCATTAGTCATTTGAGAAATGCATATTAAAACAACACTGAGATTTCATCTCACCCCACAAAGAATGGCTATCATTAAGAAATCAACCGATGACAAATGCTGGAGAGGCTGTGGGGAAAAAGGAACACTTCTCCACTGCTGGTGGGAGTGTCGATTAGTGAAACCACTGTGGAAATCAGTCTGGAGATTCCCCACAAAACTAGGATCAGAAGTCCCACTTAACCCAGCTATTCCCCTTCTGGGTGTGTTTCTAGAAGAATTAAAAATGTCATACCACAGCGATATATGTGCACCCATGTTTATAGCAATGCAATTTGTCATAGCTAA
This sequence comes from Chinchilla lanigera, assembly GCF_000276665.1. NCBI lineage: Eukaryota > Metazoa > Chordata > Mammalia > Rodentia > Chinchillidae > Chinchilla > Chinchilla lanigera. Next base: position 6,229,375 of record NW_004955455.1, read on the forward strand.
CTCTTGGAGCCATTGTATTTTTAAATCTCCATTTCATTAAATTCCACTCTGATTTTTATAATTTCTTTCTATGAATTTTGGATTTGAATTGCTCTCATTTTTCTAATATCTTGACATGCATTATTAAGTTATTTATTTGGGATCACTCTATTTTTTTAATGTGGGCATTTACTCTGTAAACTTCCCTCTTAGAACTGCTTTCATTGGGTTCCACACAGTATTACATAGTACTGAAAAATGGCTGTGTAGCCTTTTTTCCTAGTATCAGTGCTAAAAGGAGCAAATTATTTTATCATGTGTAGAGAGATTCTACTTATTTAACAAATCTTTCCTTCCTTCCTTCCTTCCTTCCTTCCTTCCTTCCTTGCTTTCTTCCTGAGAGTGGGGATTAAACCCAGAACCTTCTCACTGAGCTACAGCCTTAGCCCTTTTTAATTTTTTTTTTTTTTACTTTTGAGATAGGTCAGGCTAAGTTGCTTAGGCTGGGCCCCAACTTGTGCTCTCCTGTGTCAGCCTTCCAGAGTGCTGGGATTACATGCTTGCACCACCAAATCTGGTTTAAACAAACACTCCTATATTTGATACAGTCAGCCTCTAGAATATCTACATAACTATGTGATCTATATCTATGTCTTAGTTACTTTTCCATTGCTGAGACAAAATACCTGACACTCAAAATTAAAGGAGGACAGGTTTATTTAGCTCACAGTTTGCAGAGGCTTCACTCCATCATTGGCCGGCTCCAAGGCAGAGTGGCACATGGCAGAGGTGCAATAGTTCAAGGCAGCAGAAGACAGCAAAAGAACAAAGGGGAGGAGCAAACTTCTTTTCCATCCCTTCTATTGTATGCAGGCTACCCACCCATAGGGCGAGTGTAGCACTCATACCTTGAATCATAGCACTAGACAATGAATCAATCACAAACTCTAGATTTACCCACCTCCAAAAAGCCCCCCCTCTGTGACCACATGAGGCTTTGGAGGGACATCCAGACACAAACCAAGTTCCCAACATATTTAGAGATAATGCTGTGAATTCTTGGGGGTACTCCTATAAAAGTTCTTGTAGGTACTAAGTGGCCATATTCTTTTTCCTTTCTTGATGCATATCTTTTTGTTCTGCTGACTTGAAACAAGACACTATTTGGATCTTTCTATTAACCTTTCTGCTTTCTCCACAGCTCTATCGTCTGTGTTGGACCCTGCGCAACAGCAAAGAGGAGCGTATTGACTTGGATGCAGTAGAGGAGGACATCCAAGAAGCTCCAAAGGAAACTATTGAAATAGGTGATTGATGACTCAATCCATAAAAAGTTACTCCACAACAGCAATTTTAATGAAATTTATACCAAATGCATTCATCAAAGTTCAAATCTCTTTCCTGCAGGAGGAAATGAGTAGGGGTGGGATGAGATGAAATAATAGTTTTGGGAAGTTCACTATGAAATCTAATCAGGGGAGAGGAGGGAGGTGCAGTCACCCAAGCTGCCTTATCCCTCATGTTGTATGATGCTCAGTGAATCAAAGGGTGGGGCTTTTGCTACCTGCACTGATTCAGGGCACAGTCAGGGATACAAGACTCAGCTATTTTCTGACTTAGCCTGTGTACTGAGAGCAGATGGAACCAAAGATACGCTCAGTTCTAGTGATGTCAGGGGGATGGGATAGAGCTTTTGGAGGCAGGTCTTATATTTTACCATGTAAAACTTAGAAAATCAAATTTCTCTGGAAGCCTAAGATGATGCTTCATCTGTGTCTGGAGGCTTACCCTTTAAATTACTGCTTTCTTCAGCTTCAGCATTTCAACTTTTCTTTCCTACAAGGAGAAGCACACGCACATAGAATGGATCTGTGTGGCTTGCAGAACTATGGGAGCTCAAGGTCTTGTGCTTTGCCTGGTGCTAGGCGGAAGCCTCACCCCTCCCTCTGAAGGACAGCAGAGATGAAGCAGAACACGTTCTGAATCTGATCAGGAATGTCATTGAATCCTAGCTCTGGAAAAGGCCCTACAGATTATTTGATCTTATTACCTCATTTTATAGACACTCAAATTGGGGCTCAGAGAGAGAGAGAGAGAGAGAGAGAGAGAGAGAGAGAGAGAGAGAGAGGAGAGAGAG
>NW_004955455.1:6231590-6232793 GCF_000276665.1 Chinchilla lanigera
GGTTTTTCTCCGGTACCGGGAACCGAACTCACGACCTTGCGCTTGCCAGGCAGGCGCTTTGCCGCTGAGCTAAATCCCCAGCCCCACTTTCTTGAGAATTTCATATTTTGGATCCTAGCTTAAATGTCTTTCAACTGTATCATGGATATTTTGAGTGAGATTTTTTATAAAAGTCCCTTCAGGCAGAAACATACCATCACCACCACCACCACCACGACATCCACTATCATTCAAAGTATTTAATTCGTAGATGTTTTATCTCTAGTTCTTTGTTGTCTTTTGTGGGCTTATAATATAATGTAAAGCCACAATCCATTTCTTAAAACAGCCATTCTTTCTGGAGAGATAAGTTGGAGAACATGGCATGGTTTCAGAATGCCAAAAAACCTTGAGCCCTCAGGCAAAAGAACCCAGGTGTGGCGTGTGTCACTCAGAAACTCTTTCTCTTCCCAGGGCTGCGAGGCCTGATGCTGTCAGTCATGATGGCCTCTCTCATGAGCTCCCTGACCTCCATCTTCAACAGCGCCAGCACGCTCTTTACCATGGATGTCTACACCAAGATACGGAAGAGGGCAACTGAGAGAGAGCTCATGATTGCAGGAAGGTAAATGCAACTTTTCAGTGCTATGTACTATTGAACCTTGAATGATTAGAGAGATTCCATTCCTACAGGCCAGGGAACATTTGGTAGAAGGCTGCTTGGTATAATTGGAATAGTCTCTTCTTCTAGTTATAGTTGCCCTTGACTGACATTAAATGTTTTTTGTGTGTGGCACTGGGGATGGAGCTCAGGGCCTTTGCACTGAGCTACATACCCATCCCCTTTTAGGTTATTTTTAAATTTTGAAACAGGGTTTTACTAAGTTGTCCAGGCTGGGTTCAAACTTGGGATCCTCCAGCATCACTATCTCAGGCATTTAGCTTTAAATTGGAAATCATGAAATAATTCCCAGCTGTAATTAGAAGGAACATAAGAGATCATCTGCTATAACCTGCAGGCCACCTACAGGCTGAAATGAGGTACATCTTCCCCAAACTCAGACAGTCTGTGCAGTGTCAGAGTCAGGATGAGGTCTGTGGCTTATTATCTCATTGCCCGGACCCTGTGTTGCCTTCTTAGCCTTCCACACTATACCTCTCCACACTGGCTGTCTTTGAGGCCCAAATGCCTCTGATCTCTCAGCCTCTTGATGTTGCATTACC
>NW_004955455.1:6232893-6268755 GCF_000276665.1 Chinchilla lanigera
TTCCTTCCTTCCTTCCTTCCTTCCTTCCTTCCTTCCTTGCTTTCTTCCTGAGAGTGGGGATTAAACCCAGAACCTTCTCACTGAGCTACAGCCTTAGCCCTTTTTAATTTTTTTTTTTTTTACTTTTGAGATAGGTCAGGCTAAGTTGCTTAGGCTGGGCCCCAACTTGTGCTCTCCTGTGTCAGCCTTCCAGAGTGCTGGGATTACATGCTTGCACCACCAAATCTGGTTTAAACAAACACTCCTATATTTGATACAGTCAGCCTCTAGAATATCTACATAACTATGTGATCTATATCTATGTCTTAGTTACTTTTCCATTGCTGAGACAAAATACCTGACACTCAAAATTAAAGGAGGACAGGTTTATTTAGCTCACAGTTTGCAGAGGCTTCACTCCATCATTGGCCGGCTCCAAGGCAGAGTGGCACATGGCAGAGGTGCAATAGTTCAAGGCAGCAGAAGACAGCAAAAGAACAAAGGGGAGGAGCAAACTTCTTTTCCATCCCTTCTATTGTATGCAGGCTACCCACCCATAGGGCGAGTGTAGCACTCATACCTTGAATCATAGCACTAGACAATGAATCAATCACAAACTCTAGATTTACCCACCTCCAAAAAGCCCCCCCTCTGTGACCACATGAGGCTTTGGAGGGACATCCAGACACAAACCAAGTTCCCAACATATTTAGAGATAATGCTGTGAATTCTTGGGGGTACTCCTATAAAAGTTCTTGTAGGTACTAAGTGGCCATATTCTTTTTCCTTTCTTGATGCATATCTTTTTGTTCTGCTGACTTGAAACAAGACACTATTTGGATCTTTCTATTAACCTTTCTGCTTTCTCCACAGCTCTATCGTCTGTGTTGGACCCTGCGCAACAGCAAAGAGGAGCGTATTGACTTGGATGCAGTAGAGGAGGACATCCAAGAAGCTCCAAAGGAAACTATTGAAATAGGTGATTGATGACTCAATCCATAAAAAGTTACTCCACAACAGCAATTTTAATGAAATTTATACCAAATGCATTCATCAAAGTTCAAATCTCTTTCCTGCAGGAGGAAATGAGTAGGGGTGGGATGAGATGAAATAATAGTTTTGGGAAGTTCACTATGAAATCTAATCAGGGGAGAGGAGGGAGGTGCAGTCACCCAAGCTGCCTTATCCCTCATGTTGTATGATGCTCAGTGAATCAAAGGGTGGGGCTTTTGCTACCTGCACTGATTCAGGGCACAGTCAGGGATACAAGACTCAGCTATTTTCTGACTTAGCCTGTGTACTGAGAGCAGATGGAACCAAAGATACGCTCAGTTCTAGTGATGTCAGGGGGATGGGATAGAGCTTTTGGAGGCAGGTCTTATATTTTACCATGTAAAACTTAGAAAATCAAATTTCTCTGGAAGCCTAAGATGATGCTTCATCTGTGTCTGGAGGCTTACCCTTTAAATTACTGCTTTCTTCAGCTTCAGCATTTCAACTTTTCTTTCCTACAAGGAGAAGCACACGCACATAGAATGGATCTGTGTGGCTTGCAGAACTATGGGAGCTCAAGGTCTTGTGCTTTGCCTGGTGCTAGGCGGAAGCCTCACCCCTCCCTCTGAAGGACAGCAGAGATGAAGCAGAACACGTTCTGAATCTGATCAGGAATGTCATTGAATCCTAGCTCTGGAAAAGGCCCTACAGATTATTTGATCTTATTACCTCATTTTATAGACACTCAAATTGGGGCTCAGAGAGAGAGAGAGAGAGAGAGAGAGAGAGAGAGAGAGAGAGAGAGAGAGAGAGAGACTTTGTCAGTGGTCCTGGCCCTGGTACAGTCTGCTCTTAATCTCTAAGGACTTTTCAGTTCTGAAACTTCTGACTGTGAGTATTAGAGGAACATGGAGTCACCGACAGTTGGCTGTGGTGCTGAAAATAGTCAGCTCCTCCCTACTTCCCTGAGCAGGCAGGCTTGAGCCTGCCCCTACTCCTCCCACCTCCAAAGATGTCTCCACCTTGAGTGAGAATATTACAGATTTTAAAAGGACATGGATAAGGAGTATTTTGAGTGTTGGGAGATGTTAATGTGGAAGAAGAGATTATTTTTTGTATTTGGGACAGTCTTAAAATAGGTGGGCCAAAAGAACCCCTACAATTTTGACTCAGAGTAGGGAGGCAGGATAATGCAGAGTTAGATGGTGGGATGTAGAATCAGGTGGAATTGTGACTGAACCCTGAATTATTTTCTTATTACTTTGGGCAGGTGAATACATTTTTCTAAAGCTCAGGCTCCTCATGTAAGAGTATTTTACATGATACTCCACACATCACATCACTATTAGAAATAAGATAATGCTTGACTATAAGGATTGGTCGTAATTATCACCATCTTGATTGATTTTAAGGGAGGGTTTTCTAATTGAGTTGGCCTGGAAAGGGATGAGGGGCATCAGGGATGCTAAAGAGGGTATAACATCCACACTGGCTATAGAATTGGTGACCAGATTGAATTCTCTTGATTCTTGATGAGATCATGGTGAAATAAAACTGAACTGTACTAAAGCACAATAAATTAAGCTCTCTTGGGGAACCACGAGTGTTACAACCACCATTTCCTGAGGAAAGGTCAGTCTGTTGTAAACCATTAGAACTGACAGATGTAGCCAGTTCACTGCTTGGTCAACCAGCCTCATTGCTTTCCAGTGATGAAGGAAACAAATATGAGCTCATGTATTTCAGATGTGGGTTTCTCATGTGCTTCATCTGTCATAGTTCTCCAGCCCATTGCTAACACTTCTCTTTCATTAACTATTACTTGATCTGACTGTTCTAAATAAAAATGAATGCATATTGATTCTGATAGACATAAAATTCAAGGTAGTTGATCATGAGGATGTAGAATCCTTCTAGTAACATTGTTTTAAATGTAATTAAGTTCATTTGTATATATTGTACTATCCCATTTCCTGAAAATGAGAAAATTGGGCAATTACTACCAAATAGTAGATTAGATGCTCTATGGTATGGCACTCCCCTGGAAGTCTTTTCTATTTCCTCTTGGTTCTATATTTGCTAATCCTTTATGTCCTGCTCTTGACACAGAAGTTCCTGAGGAGAAAAAAGGATGCTTCAGGCGTGCCTATGACCTATTTTGTGGTCTGGAACAGAAGGGACCCAAGATGACCAAAGAGGAGGAAAAGGCCATGAAGATGAAGCTGACAGATACCTCTGAGAAGCCTTTGTGGAGGACAGTAGTGAACATCAATGGCATCATCCTGCTGGCCGTGGCTGTTTTCTGCCATGCATACTTTGCATAAGTTCCGCCTTCTGCTGTAGACTTTCCAGACTAGCACCTTTACTCCACCATTCTATGGTGCAGAAGGGAATTTTGTCTATTGTAAACTTTGCCCAGTGAGATAAATGGGTACATGTGTAATTATAGGCAAGCTGGAAAAACATCACTGTTTTGCTGTTAACTGATATATTTGAAGCCATTGTAATACAGTCATCTGTACATAGTAAAGTTGCAGAAGGAAAGTTTAGTTATATCCAGGAAAAGTCGAACTAAGAACAGAAGCCCTGTGATATCTGATGTAAGTCCAGTGTATGTGCCAACCTTATTTATAATCCTTAAATATTATTTTTAGAGTTCTGGTCTCCCAAGTTCCTTCCTTTCTGACCTTCTTATCATTAAAGAAAAAAAATGAAATCCCTTCCTTGACATCATATCCCTCTCAGATTTTTCTCAGTGTAAGAAAAATAATCTAATAGATTTACAAATGCATGAAAACTGAGGATGGGAGCTTAATGGGGTCTCTGCCCTGGGCATTTGTTCTTTAAGGTGGAGGCCTCAGAAATGTAAAACTTACCAAATAGGGAGGGACCCAGGCCTCAGTCTCAGGCTAGTGGAGCAGCAGATAATCTTGAGTCCAGGGAGTTTTCTGTTCTTAAAAATGTCCATTGTGTGGTCCCTGTATTTGGGATCCACTTATTTTTGCATTCATTGTACCTGGAATGTCTTAGCCACTCAATGATGTTTTTTGACTAAATAAATGATTTGGACATTTGTTTATAGACACTTGCTGGGCCCTTGGTTAATGTGTTTTTTGTCTGCACAAAGTACATGGTACGGTGATCATAGTGAATTGGAATGTGCTTACCAGAGCCTGCTCTACCTCATATCCCTGGTATTGACAAATGAACTGAGAAGGTGACACAGCGTCATGTGACAGAGCAAACACACTTGCTGGGCCATCTGTCATCTCAAGAAGGCTGCCCTCTGCCAAGAAACATTGAAACAACTACTGTATCCTGAGATTCTCTTCCCCATGAGTTCACATGACCACAGCTATTTCTTTTTAAGGTGCTTTGATTGACAATCACCTACTGATGAAAGTTAGGGCAGATGGTTTATTGTTCCAGGTGGTAGTGCTCAAAGCTTTTTGCTGAAAGGAGTTGTGTTTCTTATAGTTTCCTAGGGGAAATTCTTTTCATTGAATATAAATTAAATTAATTAATTTAAAAAGGTGTATGTGTGAAATCTTTATTAGGTGATCCCACTGAAGTTAAGAAGTGAACATGTTGGCATTGACTGGTTTCAGGCCAGCTTAGAAAAGCGCTGTGTGTGGTTCCTGGGTATAGTAATTGCTCAAGAGATAAAGAAATGCATTGTTTTTATGGAAGGAAGGAAACCCAGAGAGCATTATTTGAAGTACCTTCTCATTCCTATTAAGCTAGACGGAAAAGAAGGAAAAGTAGAGCATTTGACATGGTCAGAGTTATTCAGAGGACTCAATGTTCTGTGGAGTTTGATATTATTTGAGTGGATAAAGGGGGAGGATTGAAAACAAGTGGATGGAATGGGCAGTGTAAACTATATAGATTATCCTATCTAGATGCCATCTCTGGCTTTGCTAATGAATTACTGTATATATTGCGGTAAATTATTTTGTCTCAGTGATGTAATTTTCTCTTTGAAAGATGGAGAACTTGGTGCTTACAACGTATACTTGCTTCCTTAGCTGTGACAAGGACACTTTGGAAAGGAGATAGCAGATACATACGCGAAAGAAGCTACACAGGTGCTATGTTAAACTACATTATAGTTCCCTCAATTAAAATGTATTACTTTGATAAAAATAAAAACCTTAAAAACTCAAACATTTAGAGAGTGAATTAACATTTATAAGAGCAGAATATATTTATTGAGGGAAAGAAAGCTTCTGTCTGAGAGAGGGACAGAAGGGGGCCCAAGTGGGTTCCCAAGGAGCCTGTCTTTTCGGGGGATTTTTATAGAGCAAAACCACAAGGTGAGGTGGGCCCAAGGTGGGAAACATGCAAACTTGCTAGGTAGGCATGAGATGGGACAAAACTATGGTCAGCTAATAAGATTACAAGTATAATTGTTCCGGTAAAATTGATCAAATCAGTATCAAATGGGGAAGCGAGTCTTGTAGTGAGCAGATGGACAGGAATACAGAACAGGGGCTTTTCCTGTAAGGGATTGAGTTAGTGACTCTTCCTGGCTTTTTCAAGGTGACTGATACCTATTTAGAATATCAATCACTGATGTCCATCCTTAGGGAGGTGTGTGGGTGCCTTTGTTTAATCTTTTGTTTTGAGGTCTGGCCCACAGCAGAAGTGCCTGTCTGTCCCGCAATTATGAGGTTATCTTGTCTTCCATACTGGCTCCTTCAAGGGCCTAGCCCTGTTTGACTGCCTATAATATTACTGTCTAATTCAGCTGCCTACAACATTCCCCCCTCTGAAGAAATAACTCGAACTGCTGTGAGGGAATAGTGGATGATGACCTCTCTGGTTTCTTGAGGCTGAAAGGGGACGTAGTTGTTGATTGGCAGTCAGAGATACTCTACAGAGGGTCTATCTAAAGACCTTCGATAGACAACAGGCATTTTTATCTTGAGTAGGTGCATAGTTTTAAGTCTGGAGGAGACAAAACCAAAGAAACAATTAAGTATGCATGGGCCAAATAATATCAACAGGATAATTATGAATACAGTCACAAAGATTTCCACCAAGAGCAGCCAGCAATAGCTTCCCATAAAGAGGATAAAGATAAAGTCCAGGGAATTTCTAAGTCTGACATGTCATTGATTTGTCAGCTAAAATCTTGAACAGCTATCAAGATATTAGCAGAAGAATCAGGAATGTACACAAAGCTTTTAGTTTTTACAGTTGTACAAGTGTCCTTCTGTGCTGCTGCTAGGATGTCTAATGCCATCTGCATTTGGAGGATGGCCTGTTTTATTAATTTTACTTATTTAGGGCTGGGGATTTAGCTCAGTGGCACAGTGCCTGCCTGGCAAGTGTAAGGTCGTGAGTTGGATTCCTGGTACCGGAGAAAAACAAAAAATAAAAACAAAAACAAAAACAAATAATAATTTTACTTATTTAGGACACAACAGCTATCATATAACCCTCCCTTTAGACAAGATCTGGTGGATCCCAGTAAAAGGAATCTAAACGTAATCTAGCTTTTTTTTTTTTTTTTTTTGTATTTTTGAGACAGGGTCTCACTATGCAGTTCAGGCTGGCCTTGAGCTCACTTTGCAGCCCAGGTTGTTCTTGAACTTTCAACAATCCTCCTGCCTCTGCCTTCCAGGGGCTGGGATTACAAGTGTGCACCACCATGCCTGGCTTTTGAGCATATTTGTTATAGGTTTTATCTGTATGATTACCTGAGGTTTGGCATCTTACAGGCACGAAAAATTTTCTGAAAAATTAGAACATATATAATCAAAGTGTGAGTATTAGAGCTGACACATAAGTTTAGAAACTATTTTTAAGAGATGACTATTGCAGCCCACTGGCTCTTAGAACCCTTTACTGATGGAGTCTAACATTTTGTCATAAGTCCCTCTAGTTTTAGTTAGAACTATCTCTAAGTTTTTGATAACTTATGAAAACCAGATTAACACCTTATTTTGACCAATGAAAAACTCTGTACGTTTTTGTACATGAACAACAATATGTACTACATTTGTAAAAACCAATCTCAACATCATTTTGATTAGTTGGCAATCTGAACATATATTACAATATTTAGACAGGACAAAAATCTCTCCAGTATGAGAGAGCTAGGCTTTTAAGCATAACTAAAAGGAATGGGTGAAGAGAAAGTTATCCTAGTTACAGCTTAAGAGATGAGATATATATTTTTCATGACTGCTTTTATTGAGGTATGAAGATTGGAAGGAAGGTCGGGTTTGGAGAAGGACAGAGGCCTGTGCCAATGTCCAGCAATAGACTGGGTTTGTTTTTCCTCTAGTCATGATTACTCGGGGCCCTCTGTGGAGATGACAGGTAGAGATGATAGTTCAGCCAGAGGGAGGAGGCAGTCTCGGGCCTTTTAGTCTTTTGGACCACCTGAGAAGATGAGTCTGAGCTCTGGGGCCTCTGCCTCAGTGTGAAGTCTCACTTCCAGTGGTTGCCTTGACAGTCAGGGCATGGCTTGGGAGCCTCTTAAGGCAGTCCCTCTTCAGGTGGCCTGGCTTTTGACAGTAGTAGCAGATGAACTTAGTCATTAAGTTCTTCTTGGATCCCAGGGAATCAGACTTAGGGTCTGTTTTTGGAGGCTGCAGCAAAGGCAGCTACCTTTTGATCTCTTTATTTTCTCTCTCTGGTTTTCTCCCAGTCCTGATTATAGAATACTATGGAGGCAGTTTTTACTAGAGGATCAAGTGAGCTATCTGGAGCAAAAACTATCTTTTGTAGCTCTTTTTTAATATGTGGGGTTGACTGGGTAATAAACATGTCTTTAAGCAAAATCTATCCTTGTATTGAATCAGCAGCTATGGATATATGTCTTATCAGCACCTCTAGTAGATGTTCTAAGAAAGCAGAGGGGTTTTCATCTTCTCATAAATAGCTGAAAATTTATAATAACTAGAAGCCTTGGTTTTTATTCTTCTTAGACCTTCAAGCATACACACTTGAAAATGTCTCCTGCTCCAATATCCTGTCTGGCTGTTAGGCCAGCAGGAGTCTTGGATAGCACTGCCTGGGCTCCAATGGGAACTGGTTATTGCCCTGGCTATCTATCTTCTGGTTGTTTACAATTAACATGATATTCATCCCCAAATGTAACAGCAGCTTGTAATGTTGTTTGTCTCTCAGTAGAAATCAACGTTTGATTTAAGATTAATATTATATCTTTTCAGCTTAGCTTATAGGTCTGAGTAAATTCTTTAAAGACATCAATGTACTTATTAGGGTCAACTGAAAATTTTCTTAGTTTTAGCTTGATCTGCTTTCAGTCATTGAGAGAAAGAGACATATGAACATAGGTAGTCTCATATGGATCATAATTATACCTTGAGCATAAATGTGAATTATTTCTTCATGTAAAGAAGGTTTGAACATAACACAATTCTGACAATTTTTTCTCCTTTTTACAGTGTGATTGTAGTTGTAAAAGAAAATCATAATTAATACTTCCTCTACATTCCATTTTGGCTCTAGTGGGGTAGGTAGGCTATGCACACATGCAAAAAAATTAAATGGTTCTTTTTTATTATGTAAGGGTCAAACATCTTCCAGTGCTTAATGATGCACTCTAAATGAGTAAGAGACTTTGATTGTGAATATCCCATGGCTGAAATACAAAAAGAAGTAGTTTGGGTGTCCCTTCCTTATTTCTAATTGATCTTTTTTTTTTGTTTGTTTGTTTTTTTTTCCGGTACCGGGAACCAAACTCACGACCTTGCACTTGCCAGGCAGGCACTTTGTTACTGAGCTAAATCCCCACCCCCCTCTAATTGATCTTTAAACCCTCAAAGTATCCCTTGGGTAGATTGCACTCCTGAGCAGGTGGATGCCATCTGGAGAGAGCAGAAGACAAAGTATGACCAGCCTATCCACTCTCAAACCGACACATAATTTTATCCTCCCAGAAGGCTCATGAACTGTGTACTTACTCCTATTGGACATTTATAAGCATAAGTTACAATTGGCCTGGTGACAGGAATGCCTAAAGAAGGAAGCATAACTTTGTAATAAACTATTTTGTTTTACTCTTTGGAAGAGGGCATACATAAAAAGTTGAGCTGGAAGTAGAGCATTTCTCCTGTTGTGCTGTGAAAGTGATCACCTCCGGAGATAGATAAAAGGGATAACTGACTTGAGGAATTCTGCCCTGGGCCCTAGGGGAAAGAAATCTCCAAGACATTTGTGTCATCTATCTAATCACCAAGGCAACCTTTCCTAGCAGTAGGACAATGCTATGTTTACTTAAATTTTAGATGCTCACAAATTAAACATATATTTATCATCTAGCAATCACATTTGACATGTTGGTAAACCACATTAATTAAAGCTGACTAAGATCTCTTTCTTACTCCTAGTGAGCATATATAAAGCACAAATGTAACTTATTCCCTGCTGGCTGCTCTGATGTGTAAGTTGTTGCAAGCTGCCTCAGCCTAATTTCTGAAGGGAGGGATAGTTAAGTGGTTCAACTGAAAAGCTTAGGGAGACTTTGTAGTTTACTAGCAGAGAGATAAGTATGATAGATGACTGGAGATTTTTCAGTGCTTTCCACTGAGGAACCTTTGGGTATCTGCCAGAGAGTAGCCCTGGTCATGACCCCTCAGTTGCTCTCAGTTTCTATGGGCCCACACAACCAGAGATCAGTCTCCAGAAAGGAATCCAGCTGTCTCTTTGCCAACATTCCATCAGCCATTGGCTTCAATGGGGATTCACTGGAGAGATGCTGGGGGAAACTCTCCTTTTCTTTCAAGAGTGGCAGCTGTTCTAGGAACATTTAACGAGCTGGCAGAGTAACCACTGTTTGTCAGAGTTCCATAATGGATAGTTAAAAGCCCGAACAAGATCACCTAGTACTCTACAAGTTTACAGCAAAAGTTTTAAAGTCCACCACTTATCATCAAAGTATTTTTCTATACACATAACCAGACCTAGGAGAAGAGGAAATGTCGGAGATCCTCCCTTAGACTAAATGTGTTTTGGTCCCAGAAGTGTTCTGTTTTGGTGATAGCTCTTTCTGGTGTCACCCAGAAGCCACTTCTCTTTACTGTGTCTCAGGTTTAGCCTCCTGAGGGAGACCTGCCCAGTACACTAAGCCAGGACATGGCTTTTATGTGTGTTCTCCTGGATGAGCAAAATTTCGATGTCTCATCTGATACAAAGATGGGATATGTGTTCCTCCTGTAAGGTGACTTCCCTGTCTTTGGCATTAGCAAACACTCATTTTCTATGGGTTTCACTTAGTTGGAACAGTCTGGAGTTCTTTCCCTTCTAATTTTACATGTCTCTAAAAAGCAAACTACAAAGAGGTAGGAAAAGGTTAGGAGTAAGGCCAAAGAAAGTAAACTAAAGAAGAACAGGTTTGACATTTCCTCTAGAGTGTAGAGGGAGGCTCAGAGTCAGTCTGTCTCAGTGAAACCTGTCCTCCAAGTCTTAAGAATGGTCACCGACCTAATGTTTTTTTTTTTAAATGGTGAAAGGAGTCCCATGTTTTATTATATAGGCATGTATATTTTTTAAGTCTCAGCTAGATTTTAAAAGACCCATTTTAAAAGACCCATTTTACAGAAGTTTATAGTATGGTCCACTAGGAAGCATTCTAACGTTACTCTTTCTAGTACTACTAAGTCAAGCAAGGAATACCAGTAAATTTAGTAACTAGCTCAAAGGCAATATATACAAGAACAAAACAGGAATAAAAATTTCCTATTAAAGAAGCATCTTAACCTTATAACTTTCCCATGTTTTAACTCAGATTTATCAACATTTTAACAAAACTGTATGAGGCAAAGCATGAGCAATGGGCAAAATGTATCAAAATTTGAAGGATAAAAATTTGTTGCCTAAATGAGTCCCAATCCAGAGTGTATGAAACAAAAGCAGACTCTTACCTCTGTCCATTGATCTCAGTGAAAGACCTCCAAATGATATAGGGGAAAGAAACTCCCAACCTGAAAGATATCTGGGAAGAATTCATGTTCTCTAAAATCAAAGGATGAATTTTAGGAACAATGGAGGTTAAGAGCAGAATATATTTATTGAGGGAAAGAAAGCTTCTGTCCAAGAGAGGGAGAGAAGGGGGCCTGAGTGGGTTGCCTCTAATATTTATTTTTAAATTTTTTTTTGTCTTTTTGAGACAGGGTCTCTTTATGCAGTTCAGGCTGTCCTTGAGCTCACTTTGTAGCTGAGGTTGGCCTCAAACTCACAGCGCTCCTCCTGCCTCAGCCTCCCAAGTGCTGGGATTGCAGGCATGCACCACCATACCTGGCTGCCCGTAACATTTATAAATAGTGAACACAACTTTAGTTAGCATAAAACATGGATTAGGAGGCAAGAGGTCAGTATAGTTGAGAATAGAATTTAGTGACTTGAACAGTTAAGAAATTATAGCTAAAGCCAGGCATGGTATGCACCCTATGGTCTTGGCCACTGAAGAGAATAATGTGGGGGATCACTTAAACCCGGAGTTTAAGATCAGCCTGGGCAACGTAGCAAACCACATCTCAAAAATGCACATGTTTGAAGATGATTTTTAGCTTCAAAACCTCTAGTAAACATAAGACCAGTAACTTTACCTGCATAATGTCCCTTTGGAATAGAATGAGCCCTCTGGGTAACTAGGGGCCAGTAAATGCTAACTTGTACTAGAATACAAGTACAAGGGGTACAGGGAATTTCTAGTCTTTTCTTCAAATTGAAGGTGGTGCTGTACATGGAGAAGAATGACTGCTTATTATGTTCAGTTTATAGATCTGAAAAACCATGCCTTACTGGGCCAAAAATCTTCTTTAAATACAGATAATTTAAAAAGGAATTTCTCAAAATGAAAAGACAAATTTCCTTCCCTGCAAAGTGAAGTGGGTCCTGGAGCCCTTGACTGACATGGGAAAACACCCAGAAGGGGTACAGCTGGGTCAAATGGAACCTGTAGTTTTAAATTTTTGAGACATTTCCATACTAATTTCCATAGTGGTTGTACTAATTTACACTCCCACCAACAATGGTGTTCCTCTTCCTCCTTTACGAAAAGTCTACTGCTGTGTCCTGCCATCTGTCCTTTATTTTATTCTTTAATTTATTCACATTTTTGGGTCTCTTATATGCATATCAACTCACTTAAATCAGCAAGCCAGGCATTCCTGTTTCTATTTTCAGATGGAAAATGAAGGTGCAGGGAAATTGATTGCATTGTTCTGGGGGCGGGGGTGTGTCTGTATATAAAGCCTGTACTCCTAGTGCTGGTCTAAGTGTATATCTCCTCCTGACCCAACAGAGAATGAAATCTACCTTCTTCAACAAAGCAGTCTACTCTTCCATGAAGTCTTTTCCTAGGCTCTTGCGATGTAAATAATGATATTGTATGGTTTCTGCTTCACCCACAACATGAGGAAAGATGGTGCTTGAATGAACCTGCGCTCCAAAATCATACTCAAAGACCAAATCATCAATCTGCACACCAGTATTTTAGACTATATTTGCCATACATAATGATCACTTTCATCATAGGGAATTTGTACCTCTACATAATATGACTTAATTCTTCTTTTCTCCCATTCTCTTCCCCTCCCTCCAACACTTCCCTTCTCCATTTACAAAAGCTTTATTTCCATTTTTAACTTTCATTCTCTCTTTTAAAATTCCTTTTCCATTTCTTCCCTTTCCCCTCTTCTCTCCCCTATTCCCCTTCCCATTTGAGCATGTTTTTCCTCCTTCTCAACATCTATCCTCTGTTTTGCTCCTTATTCTTTGGGTTTCTCAGAGAAGAGAAACAATGTGATACTTAAACTTGTGTGTCTGATTTATTTCACTTAACATTATGGTCTCAATGTGTATCCATTTACCTAAAAATGACTCAAATTTACCCTTTTTTTATGGCAAGTTTATCCTTCTTTACTCCATTGTATATAAAACCCAATTTTCTTTATCTATTTATCTGTTGATGGGCTTATGGGCTATTTCCAAGATTTAGGTATTATTAATTGTGCTGCTATAAACATGGGTGTACCCATATCTCTGTAGTTTGGTGCCTTTAACTCCTTTGGGAAAACACCTAAAAGGAGTGCAGCTGGGTCAAATGCAACCTGTAGCTTTAGTTTTTTGAGAAATCTCCATACTAATTTCCATAGTGGTTGTCCCAGTTTACATTCCCTCCAACAATGGAGAAGGTTCCTTTTTCCTCACAGCCTCATCAGAATTCATTATTGGTTGATTTTCTTCATGATAACCATTCTTTCTGGAGGGAGATGGAATCTCAGTGTTGTTTAAATTTGCATTTCTCAAATGACCAGGGATATTAAACATTTTTCATATATTTATTGGCAGTTTGTACTTCTTCAATTGAGAAGTGTCTTTTCGTTTCAGATACTTCTTTTTGGATTGGGTCTTTAAATTTAGCAGTATGTGCCTGATTTTAAAAAATTCTTTATTGGGGCTGGGGATTTAGCTCACTGGAACAGCGCCTGCCTTGCAAGCGCAAGGTCATGAGTTATATTCCCGGTACTGGAAAAAAATAAAAAATAAAAAAATAAAAAAAATAAAAAATTCTTTATCTATTCTAGACATCAGTTCTTTGAGGAATAGCTGGTAAATTTTTTTCCACTGCTTGGGTTGTCTCTTCACTTTGTTGGTGGTTTCTTTTGCTGTGCAAAAGCTTTTTAATTTGATGTGATCCCAATTGCTGATTCTTTGTAGTATCCCCTGTGCAGTATGGGTTTTGCGCATAAAGTTTTTGCCTACACCAATGTCTTCAAGAGTTTTACCTCATCTATCTTTCAGCAGATTGTTTCTGTTCTTGTATTTAGATCTTTGATTTGTTTCAATTTTAATTTAGTGCAGGGTGGCAGACTCAATAATAATGCAGAAGAAATGTCAAGAGAGTTGAATGTTGGAGCAGTGGTATGGCTATTATTGGGAGATTTTAGACAGATTTATGTTGCAAATCAAAAGCAAAGAGCCCAGCAGGATGATTTAAAACATTATAAGTTTGACCACAAAGGAAGCTCTAGTAAAGCTGTGGACCACAAATATAGCGCTAAGGAGATCTCAATTACTAGAAGGAATAAGAGAATCAAAAGTTGGCCTGAGGGGATCAGAAGAAGCACCAAGTCTCCACCCTTTGCAGCCTCAAAACTGCAAAATTGAAAGACTTTGAGGAGAAAGCCACAGAGCACCATGTTCCAGAATGGTGATAGCAGCTGTACCAGGTTCCGAAATGGCAGTGGCTGTACCAGGTCCCAGAATGGCCACAGCATAGAGAATTTCTTCCTCAGAACTGGATTCAGAGTGCTCAGTGATCCAGGCACCCAAACCATATAGCCAGAGAGAGGGAAGCCTGGATACTGCTTCAACCGGTCACAGATTGGCTTCATCCACGTGGTGTTGGTTTTAGGCACATACAGAATACAAGTGTTCTGAGGTTAAGAAGGCTGCCACCTAGATTTCAGAAGGTGTGGGAGGCCAAGCAGTGTGCCTCTGAGAGAGCAGTGTGTGAAGCTATGTGTATAAAGCCGAAGGTGCAGTGGAGAACCTAGAAGTTTGGAAAAGCCAGGAATGTGGATTGTCTGAGCAAAGTTGCAAGGAGGTAGCAAAGCAGGTGTGAGAGAAGCCATGGGAGTTACAACTACCAGAAGTGCCATAGAGGTGGAGCCAAATGGAGCTCACAATTTGCCACAGATTGCCTTGGGTGCTGCATGTGGCATTACAGGACTTAATATTTGCCCTCCTGGATTTTGAAATTGCTTTGGTCCCATCCCTTTGTATTCCCCTGTTTATACCTTTTGGAATGGTACTGTTTATCTTGTGGCAAGAAATGTTCGAATTGTTTAACTTTTCATTTGTATAGGGGCTCATAGCTAAGAGTTTGCCTTAGATCTCGGAGGACACTTGGGACTTGGACTTTTCAGTAATGCTAAAACTATTAATAATTTGGCCACTCTTAGAAATAGACTAAAATACTTTTTGAATAAAGGGATGTACACGAGTCTTTGGGGGACCTGGGTCAGAATGTTATGGTTTATATCTAGATGTCCCCCCAAATCCTCATTCAGTCATGGTGTGGGCTTCTAGAGTTTTTGATTGATTCACGGTCCAATGCTGGGATTATGGGTGTGAATGCTACACTCATCCTGGGATGGGTAGCCTGCATACAAAATAAAGGAGGGAAAGAGGGTTGTTCTTTGCCATTTGCCGTTCTGCCTTGGAGCCAGCTGAGTATGGACTGAAATGTCCACAAACTGTGAGCTAAATAAATGTTTCATTCCTCAATTCTGGGTGTCAGGTATCTTGTTTCAGCAATGAGAGAAAAGTAACCATGACCCTGAATAGTGGCTGCTCCCATTAGCTTCCTCTCTTCAAAGGATTCTACTTTTCATATATAGTAGACACTTCAAATGTGTTCTGCAAGCAGCACTTGTTCAAGTGATGGTTTGCTTCTGATCCAGCCACTCCCTTTCTCTGGATTTGACGTGATGGCTTTCTTCCTCAAGCTGTATTCTGCTGGTTGGCCTCCCAACAACCCTGTGAAACTCCATGCATACTGGCCTTTGTGAATGTCTCATAGTGACCTGTGAGTACTGTGGTCTGTAATCTATCATGTCTTTAACCTCTTATCTGATGTAGTAAGATTTAATATTGTTTTACTTCCTGGGCTTTGGACTTAGTAGGGACCAGTTACCTCCTTTCTTCATGTCAGTTTCTCCTTTGGGTATAAGAATGCCTATCTTATGCCTGTTCCACCACTGTACTTTGGAAATAGACAACTTGTTTAACTCCACAAACTTGTGGTGGAAGGTAAATTTACCTCAAGATGAAGTGTGCCTCAAGTCTCATCCATATCTGATTTAGAAATGACTTTGGATTTTGACTTTTGAGTTGATTCTGGAACAAATTAAGACCTATGGGGCCACCACAATGCAATTAATGTATTTTGCATGTAAGGGGGACATGACTTTTGAGGGGTACTGGTGAAGTACTGTGATTGGATATGTCCCCAAAGTTCATCTGTTGAAAACTATCCAGTGTAACATTATGAAGAGGTGGGACCTTTAAGAGGTAATTAGGTCATGAGAGCTCTTTCCTGTGATGAATGGATTGTCATCACATGTATGGGCTAATTACTACACAAGTGGGATCTTGACAAAAGGATGAGATTCCCCTGCCTCACATTTTTTTGACCTTCTACCTTCTTTCAGGACTGATGTAGCAAAAACATCTTCCCCAGATGCTGGTAAACTTGATCTTGGACTTTGTTTGCAGGACTGAAAAAAATAAATGTCTATTCTTTATAAGTTCCTGGTCTTGTGTGCTCTATCAGAAAACTTACTCTAGCATGAAATAGACTGAGAAAATGTTGATTGCCAGGAGCTGAGGGGTGGGAGAAATGGTGAGATGGTGGGTAAAATGTAGCTTTTAGTTACAAGATGAATATATTCTGAGGCTGTGATGTACAACTGGTGATTATGGCTTATAAAGCTGAATTATGTACTTGAAATTCGCAAGGACAGTGGAAACTAAACAAACAAAACATTTTGTTCAATAAACAGAAAAAGAAACCATGCTAGGTGATGGATATACTAATTAACTTGGTTGAGGTAAGCACTTAAGAGTGTATACATCTATCAAATCACCACACTGTACACTTTAAATATGTACAATTTCTATTTGTTATTTATACCTAAGTAAAACTGGGAAAAATTTTGTCCTTACTTATTTTAAAAACTTATAAGGAGTCATTTTATTAGTTTTACAAATTATAAATTCTCTTTTTCGACACAAAAGAACAAAAACAAAAGTCAAATCTAATATCACCTCATTAGATAAAATTACCAATTTGAAATTAATGGCAAAAGAAAGTGCAAAAACTCCATAAACACATGGAAATTAAATAACACCCTCCTAAACAACCAATGGGTCACAGATGAAATTTAAGAAGAAATTAAACAATATCTACAACTAAGCAAGAAAGCAGATACAACATACTGGAACTCATGGGATGCAATGAATGCAGTTCTAAGGCGCAAATTTGTAGTGCTGAATTTCCACATGAAGAAAACAAGACGAGCACAATTAAACAACCTAACGTTGTACCTCAGACTTCTAGAAAAAGAAAAGCAAGACAATTCCAAAGCCCACACAAAGGAAGAAATTATACAGATTAGAGTAGAAATTAATGCAGTGGAGACTAAGAAAGCAATACAAAGAATTAATTAATCAGTGTTGGTTCTCTGAAAGAATAAATAAAATTGATAAACCCTTAACCAACTTTATCCAAAAAAAGCAAAGAAAAAACTCAAATTCATGCAGTGAGGAATGAAAAGGGTGAAATAACTACAGTTCTTGTGTAAAATAAAAAAAATTACTAATGTCTAATCTCCCTTTTCCACACATGTCAGGAAAAGTGTTAAAATGATGTGAGTCAGCTAAATGCAGGTGTTTGCTAAAATTACCTTGGTTGCTGCCTTTTGGCAGAGAAACTGGCTATTTCCTCTGGGAAAGAAATATTATGTACAGCTACCCTTGAGTGTGCTGTGAGAGCATTCTTAGTTTTTGTCCAGACCTAAGATACTCTGCTTTAAGATGTGTAGGGCTGTTGGCACCAAACCACTTTTATCTGAACATAGTACTTAAGAAATTAAAACTCAGTACAGTGTTAATATTTTGTTTCTTGTCTGCTAAAAGCTCCGTCTCCTACAAGATCCTTCCCCATCATCTTTGGTGCTGCCCCTTGTGTCATCATGTGGTAATATATTATTGGACTGTGCTTGTGTCTGTATTACTTTTATAATAAACTTACTTTCATAAATATAAAATCATGATGTGGCTCTTCTCTGTTGCTGTAGATCTGAACCTTAATTTTATGTGGCCACCACATATATGTGGTTCCTTGCTGTTACAATTAAGTATAAAATGCAAATAGATGAAATTACCCTTTGTTTAACCAATGGTTTATAATGGCTTAGAGTTCAGGCAAAATAGGCATAGAAAAAAACTGTCACAGCCAGGGAGATGATGGCATTGATGTTCGCTATAGTTTTCCACAAGGGCTTCTCTGATGTGTCTGTGAGTTTCTTCTTAAGGGCTTCTTCCTCTTCTTTGCTCAACTTGGGCCCTGTGTCTTGTAAACCACAGAATAAGTCATACATCTTCCGGAGACACCCACGAGATTTCTCAGGATGCTCTGAAAGAAAAATAAATGATCATGAAAGATGGGAAATGGAAGTCCTTGTCAATGTAGTAAGGTGATAGTAAAAAAGGATAATTATTTATTTATTTATTTTATTTTAAAGAGAAAAAACACTAAATGAAACAAAATTTCAAAACAAGATAGTAGGAGAGTAACAATGGTTAATATATTGCTTATTGTTATCTTCAAAGTAGTTGCTCAGATTGCAAGATATAGGCATGAAAAATTGATCAGATGACATAAGCACAAACCTTTCTTTGCAGTCAACTAATAGAATTTAGTAGTATAGCTATCTTAACTACTATATATATATTTTTTCCTTTTTTCTTCCATCTTTTCTCTTTGCTCCCATCCCAGTTTCTCTTTCCTTTTGAACAGTTTCTTCACATTTCCCAATAACTATTGTACATTTTGGATCTTATTTACTCTTTCAGCTTCTTACACTAGGGAGACAATATGATGTTTACACAGGTGAGATTGACTTATTTCACTTATGAGTATGGTCTCTAGTTGCATCCATTTACCTATAAAAGTCTCAAGTTTAACCTTCTTTATGTCTGAGTAGTACTACACTGTATAAAAATACCACATCTGTTTTATCCATTCCTCGGCTGGTGGGCATTTGGGTTGTTTCCAAGATTTAGCTATAACAAATTGTGCTGCTATAAACATGGTTACACATATATTTCTGTGGTATGATGTTTTTAATTCTTCCGGGAAGATATCCAGAAGGGGAATAGCTGGGTCTAAACGGGCCTCTAATCTTAGTTTCTTGAGGAATCTGCACACTGATTTTCATAGTGGTTGCACTATTCTGCAATCCCATCAACAGTGAAGTGTTCCTTTCCCCCCCGCCAGCTCCTCCAGCATTTGTTATTGGTTGATTTCTTGATGGTAGCCATTCTTTCTGGAGTGAGATGAAATCTCAGTGTTGTTTCAATTTACATTTCTCAAATGATCAATGGTGTTGAATATTTTTTTTCATACATTTATTTGCTATCTGTATTTCTTCATATGAGAACTGTGTATTCATCTCAGCTGTCCATTTTTGGGTTGGGTCTTTAAATTTGGAGGGTCTGATTTTTTAATTCTTTTTATGTTCCAGATAGAAGTCCTTTGTCTGAGGGACTGTTGGATAAATGTTTTTTTAATTCTGTGGGTTGTCTTTTCACTCTGTTGGTGACTTCTTTTGATGTCCAAAAGCATTTTAATAAGATGAGATCTCAGCTGTTGATTCTTTGGGATATTTCTTGCACAGTTTGGGTTTTGTTCATGAAGTGTCTGCCTACAACTATGTCTTTGAGATTTCTAACTACTTTCACTTCCAATAGATTCAGTGTAACTGTGTTAATAGTTAGATCTTTGATCCATTTTGACTTTAGTTTAGTGCATGATGATAGACATGGGCCTAGTTCTAGTTTTCAGCATGTAGACAGCCAGTTTTTCCAGCACTATTCAGTAAAAAGATTTATCTCCTCCAGTGAACATGTTTGGCCCTTTTGACAAAGATAAGGTAGCTGAGTGTGTTTGGTGTTGTGTTTGCATCTTCTAATCTGTTACATGCATCCTCAGGTCTGTTCTTTTGCCAGAACCATAATGATTTTATCACAGTAGCTTTGAAATATAATTTTAAGTCAGGGATTGTGATGCCTCCTGCCTCCCGTTTGTTGCCAAGAATTGCTTTTGTATTGTAGGTCTTTTCTGGTTCCAAATGAATGTTAGGAATGTTTTCTCTAGACCTCTGAGATATGCTAATAGTATTTTGATTGGGATTGCATTAAATCTGCACAACAATTTTGGGAATATGGCTATTTTCACTATGTTGATACTTCCTATCCATGAGCAAAGAATATCTTTCCATTTTCTGATATCCTTTTCAATATCAGGTATGAAAGTCCCCTGTTACAATTGTATTATTGCTTATTTGATTTATTGTCTTATATAGTTGTGTGCTTCCATATTTGATACATACATGTTTATGATTTTTATCACTTCCTCTTGAGGCTTTCCCCTAACAGGTATGTAGTGACTTTCTTTATCTTTTTTGATCATTCTTGGTTTGAAGTTCATATTGTGTGCAAATAGAATAGGTACATATGCCTTTTCTGGGTTCCTGGTGTGCGCAGTATTGTTTTCTATCCTTTGACTTTCAGTCTATGAATTTCCTTTTGAGTTAAATGTGTTTTTTGTATACAGTATATTATTAGATTTTGTTACTTGTCCTACTCCACCAGTCTGTTTCTTTTGATTGGTGATTTGAGGCCATTTACATTGATGGTTGTAACTGATATGTATTGGCTTATCTTTGTCATGATATTTTTCTGCTGTTGGTTTCTTGTTTTTTCCCTCTGTTTAATTGCTTGTTCTTCCAGGTAGTTTCTTTCTATTGTTGTTCTTGGAATTGTGGTCATTTTTACCTCTTTCTAGAATATCTTTCAGTACTCTTTGTAGGATTGTTTTCATTGTCATGAATTTCTTCAGTTGTTCTTTGTCTTGGAAGTGTCTTATTTCTCTATTAATTTTGAAAGTGAGTTTTGCAAGGTACATCAATCTGGGTACAAGTTGTTTTATTTCTGGACTTGAAATACTTCACTCCAAGCTCTTCTTGGCTTGATGGTTTGTGTTCAGACGTCTGCCATGATTCTGATGGGCCTTCCTTTATAGGTGCTCTGTTTCTTTTCTCTAACGGCTTTTCATATTTTATTCTTGTGCTGAATTTCTGGAATCTTGTTTATTATATATCCTGCTGTAGTTTTATTTTGTTCATGGCTGTTTGGAGTTCTATATGCTTCATTTATTTGTTTGTCAAATTCTTTATCGATGCTTGGGAAATTTTCATCCATTCTTTCCATGAAGAGTTTTTTAATGACATTTGTGATTTCTCCAGCTTTCTCATTGATCCAAATCAACCTTATGTTATTCTTCTTTGCCTCAGGATAAGTACTTACAAGTATTAGAGAAATTCTTTATGAAATATAGACAAATTTGATTTATAAATATCACATGATTTCTCTTATATGAGAAATGTGAAATATAAATAAATAAATTACTAAAACAAAGGAGAGATGACAGGAAACAAGACAGAATGCTTGAAGATGGGGAAGAGAATTAGTGAGTGAGGGAAGTTAGAGGCAGGGAACAAAGAGATTGAAAGTGATCAAGATATGATATACACAGGTACTAATTTCTCAAGACAAACACTGCTATTCTGTATTGCAAATATACACTACTAAAATAATTTTTTCATTGCAGAGTCCAATAATGTAAGTAAAAAAGGTGATAAAAATTGGAGAAAACTAGTATGCTATGTTACAGATGGTTAAAGTCCTTAATATCTGATGGATTTCCCAAAAAAAGGAAAGAAAAGACTATCAATAGCCTCACTTAAACATACTAGAGAGATGATAATGAACTTACAGAAAAAAGAAAAATGGTTCTTAGGCTCCCTCAAAAAGAAATTTCAGTTAAAACTACACTGAGATATCACTATCATCAATTAGTGGTCGAAATTAAGAAGTTTCACAATGTACTATGTTAAAGAATCTTTTTGGAAATGACCATACTCATACATTATTACTAGGGAAGCATGATTCAGTTAGAGGGAAATTTGGATTCTGTAGCAAAACTGCATAGTCACCAACCCTTTAACTTCACAAACTTTTTGAGATACATCCCATAGATATACTGACAAAATACTACCTCCCACAAAAAGCCCAAATAATGTATAAGGAGTCATTGCAGTACTGGAAAATTTAAAACATATTTACATAGACTTAGTTACTTGGATTAGAAAAGAAGAGAGACTGGAAATTTATGAAGTAATATAGGATTTAAATTGGAAAAAATTTCAATAGAATAAACTCAAGTGCAAAGGGAAGTGTATAAAATATGAACAAAAGGTAATAAAATAGAAAAGAATCATAATAGAAATAATAAAAAGCCAAAAATTGGTTCTTCATGAAAAATAAACTATGGTGGTTTATTGAAAGCAACAGTGAATGCTTAAACTTTTTCTATTTTGACCAATTTTGCATGCTTATATCTGGTAATCTGAGCAGCTTGTTGATTTGAAGACAACAATATGCAATATAACAACCATTGTTGAATTCTTTTTTTTTTGTTTTGTTTTTTGTTTTTTTGTTTTTTCTCTGGTACCGGGAACCGAACTCACGACCTTGCGCTTGCCAGACAGGCGCTTTGCCGCTGAGCTAAATCCCCAGCCCCCATTGTTGAATTCTTACCATCCTATCTAGTGAAACTCTGTATCATCTCTATTTTTTAATTATTACTTTTTTATTATCTTTAGTGGTTTGATCAATCTTGCATCCTTACATCTGGTAATTTGAGCAATTTCACTGAAGATAAAAATATGTAATAGAACAAATACTGTTAATTCCTATCATTTTGCTTTGAAACCCTGTATCATTTTTAATTTTTTTTGCTTTGTTTTGTTTTTGTCTGTGATGTGGGTATTTTGCTATTGTTCTTTTTTATTATTCTCTTTAAAAGAAGAAAAATAAACTACTTATTTATTATACTGAAAAACTAAAAATAAACTATTTATTACACTGAAGACAAGTCCTCAGTAAGATTTATCAAGACAGAAGGGAAATCACAAGAGACATTATTAGAAATTATAACAAAAACAAACTATAGGGGTAGGAGAGATGAAAAAAGATAATACATAGATACAGTGAATAAGTTTATGGCAATATATTTAAAGATGTAAGAAATGAACACAACCCTAAAAATATTTAGTTTCTCAAAACTGATGGATGAAGAAATGGAAACTAAAAATGTAGAAGTTTGTAGTTATATAACCATTATATAAATCATCCCTTTCCCCTCATACACATGACTAATGATACTATTGGCACAATACAGAAACACAGTGGAGATACTATTCCAGTCTTATTGAGATAAAGGCAAGGGCTCTTTTCTGATTCATTTTCTGATAACATTATGATCTTTTTATTTTATGAAAAATAAATCAAAATTTCATAACAAAATAAGGACAGAATAATGGTAGTTAATACACTATAATTATCTTTAAAGTAGTTAAGGTACAAGACATAGAGTGAAAAGATTCTTACAAAGTAAAAAACAGATAACATAAAACTTTAAAAATATTTAAATATATGGGCCTTTGTTTCATTTATACTACTAGCTTATCTTAGTTTATTGAAAAGAGCACTATAATCTTAATACCAAAACCAGACAAAGACTAAGTATAAAAAAGGAAAAATTATAGGCCAATTATGCTTAGGAATATTGATGTGAGCAATCAAAAGGACTAGAAGACATCGATTCTTTTTGAATTTGCAGAGAACAAAACAAATCAAACCAATTATTGTCAAGCTTGAAGTGATGTAATAAACCTTGTCATATGTTTTAAAAATACTAGGCAAAGAAAGAGATGGCTGTTGGAGTAAATTT
Source organism: Chinchilla lanigera (assembly GCF_000276665.1). NCBI lineage: Eukaryota > Metazoa > Chordata > Mammalia > Rodentia > Chinchillidae > Chinchilla > Chinchilla lanigera. Next base: position 6,256,493 of record NW_004955455.1, read on the forward strand.
CAAGATGGGAGTGTGATTAAAACTTAGTATTTAAGGATAGGTTCTTTTTTTCTCTTGGAGAAGGGGGTAGAGATATTCTAGGGATCTTGATGTATTTGGTGAAAAGTAGAGAAATTTGGCTGCCTGGAACAAAGGGTATATTAGGGAGAATAGTGCCACCTAATTTGAAGAGAAGGTGGCTAGATGTTAATCATAACAAATCAAGACCGAGAAGTTCGTATGTAACTAGGCAAGGTGAATTTGTAACTGTCTGTGATCTCAGTAGCTGGCTCACATTTTCATGTATGTATGATGGATGGATAGACAGACAAGACAGGCCAATGAATGGATGGATTTCATATGTAGCAAGTTATCTGGGTTATTGGGAAGGGAAGATTTGAAAATTTGTTTGCTCTAAATTAAACAGCTTTTTTTTTCTCCCAGAAGCTGAAGTTAGTGGTATTTAAAACATCTCAATAAATCAAGGTATAAAAACAAAAATGTAAGTCAGATATTACCTTCAACACCATTTTCAGTTTCTTTTGGCCTTTTGTCATCTGCGTCTAAATCAATTCTTTCCTCTTCACTGTTCCGAAGAGCCCAGCACAGGCGATACAACTGATCAGAGACCATACACGAGTACATTAATAAAGGGCATTGGAGAAGAAAAGACATGTGTGTTAATGTGATGGAACAGGGACCTAGAAATAAATCCATGCATCTACACCAGCTGATTCTCATCATATGTGCCAAAAACATACTTTAGAGAAAGGACAGCATCTTTGAGAAATGATGCTGGGAAAACTGGATATCCCCATGTAGAAGACTGAAACTTGACCCCTGTCTCTCACTCTGTACCGAAATTGACTCAAAATGGGCCAAACATCTCAATGTAAGACCTGAAACTCTGAAACCCCTAGCACAGATCATACGAAAAACACTTCAATATACTGGCACAGGTACTAATTTCATGGATAGGATGCAAAAAGACAGGAAATAAAAGCAAAAATTGACAAATAAGATTACATATGATTCAAAAGGTTCTCAACAGCAAAAGAAATAATTAACAGAGTGAAAAAGCTAACCTACAGAATGGGAGAAAAAACTTCGCCAGCTGTTTTTCTGACAAAGATTAATCATAACTTCAATATTTAAAGAATTTAAAAGCTTAACAAAATCCTCAAATGTTCTGATTTAAAGTGAGTGAATAATCTGGACACACAGTTCTGAAACAATGAATTAAAAATGGCCAATAAATACATGAAAAAAATGGTTAAGGTCATTAGTTAACAGGGAAATGCAAATTAAAACTATAATGAAATACCACACCACTCCATTGAGAATGGTTAGGTAACAGAATCACAGGAAATAACAAAAGCTGGCGAGGATGTGGAGAAACAGGAAACCAAGTAGTATGGAGGCTTTGGGGAGCTCCACTCCACAAAAAACCCCTAAAAATGGAACTATCATAGGATCCAGCTATCCCATTCCTGGGTACATATTCAAATAAAATAAAGTATATATAATGTGTAAGCACAAATTAAGAAATGATTTCCCTTGTCCTCTAGAAAAAAAGTTTTCCAAAAATTGTTTCTTTTTATTTTAAAGAGAAAAGAACAAAAACAAAATAACAAAACCAAAGACAAAAACAAAATAACACAAAAAAATATAAAAATGTTGCAGAATTTCAAAACCAGATGATAGGAAATCAACAAATTGTAGTTATTTCTATTGGCAAAATCATTTAAAATTTATTTATACAAAAGTATGATATATTTTATAGTTTTCATTTTTTCAACATCTAATATTTAATGCAAGTATTTAACTGTGAATTCTGGTGTCATGTCTTTGGTAAAGTAATTTGAATCACCATTATGCTTCAGGCTTCCCAACCACACATCATCCACTGGACATCTCTTAAGGAAATATGCAAATAAGCATTGCTTCAAAAACTATAATAAATACAAAATACGTAAAAATTATATTTGCTGGTAACAAATTCAAATACTATTTGCATGTGCACAGTATTTATATTTAAAAGGTTAATATTTGCTGGGCCTTTAGAGTCTCCACAAGGATACTCTTGTTGAAGATTTTAGGTGTGCATTCTGTAAGATTTTTTTTGGTCTGTGTATCTATATATCTATATATCCACTTTATTCCAAAAGTAATATTATAAAAAACTATATTCTTCTGCATGTATCTTTTCCAGTTAACCATATTATGGATATTTTCAAAACAAATAAGGGATTTCCCTTATGTTTTAAAATAACTGCATAATATTCAATGTACTATTAGTGTGTATTCATTCCCTTAGTGATGAAAATTTGAATTTCCTTCAATTTTTGTAGTTTTCTATTTTTTTGATTAGAAAACTTTCAGACTTAACATTAATATATGTATATATTTTCCACTTTCACAAGAATATGTTCATAACCTCACTGAAAATGGGATCATTGATTCATAAGGTATGGGAATTTAAAAATTGATAATTACTGTCCTATTGTCCTCTCATAACTTATACAGTTCTCACATGCATCACAATTCTATTTTGTGGGTGAATCCAAACTAACATTACACATTATCCACATGAAGCATTTTTTTTTATCAGTTTGAAACATAAGAATGTATATCACCATTCCCTTGCCTAACACTTATTTCCAAGTGCCTTAAACAATCTCTGTATTAGTATTCAGTCTGGATATGAAATTCTGTTTACCCTTAAAGAGGCCCAGGCTATGTGATAGCTCTGTTGTAAAGTCTTTCCAAGTCTCTTGGGCAACTATTTTTTCCCTGGTATCCCATGATAATGGTGTATAGATTTACCATTTCTAATTTTAATGATGCAATGATGCTTTTGGTCTGCAACTTGTACACTAGCTTCAACTTTAGGTGACAAGGAATTCTTATTTTAAAATCAGCATATATCCATTGTTCATCACTTACATTGACATCAGGAATGGGTTTTGTTAGGAAGGAAATTCCCAGGACAACTATTATAGATACAGCAAAGAGAATGATGGAAAAGTACAGATAGTGCACTCCACAGATAATCTTGGGACAGTTTGTCGGAGCCACACAACTTCCTGTTCCATGGACAAACTCTGCAATCATACGAATAATGCCCATAACAAGTCCAACCATCAGACCCCAGAACGCTCCCTGAAAAAGACACAAGAGCAAAACTCAAGTGTTTAGAAAAAGATACAAAAGTCATTCAAGTACTCATAATTATCATACTGTCTGCTTTCTCAGCTAAAGACCAACACATTACTTAACTTTAAACACAAGGCTCACAATAGTTAACTTAGACAGTGAAAATTGAAAATATATGTGTTTATTAGTAAGACGTTGGTCTCCATAGCCCTGAAAGAACATTATACTGTCGATTCTCCACTTACAGGACTCTTCTGTTTTCACTGACCCAAGCTCTCATTTCCTTGATTTGTGTTTTACAGACATACTAAAAATTTGTGATTTATTTTGTAGAATAATTAGAAATATGAGTTTTGCTCTACAGTTTGAAGAACTGATATTAAGCAGTTTTGAGAGTTCTGTTAAGGGCTTGACAACTGAAAGCACTTATCTTCTCTGAGAAATTTATAGTGGTGGAAACGTGTGACACTTGTTCCCCTGTTCAAGATGTTATGTTTTAGGAGGACAATATTGCATGGAGATTAAGAATATAATCTTTTTATCACTTTTTTTGGTACCAGGAATCGAACTCAGAACCTCATGCTTGCCAGGAATGTGCTTGTGCCACTGAGCTATATCCTTGGCCCAAGAATATAATCTTTGAATGGAGAAATATTCAATGTGAATCATATGACTACACTTACTAAGATGAAGTGACATGTGAAAAGCACATAGATATTAACTACTCTGCATCTGTTCTTCATCTGAAAGTCATAATAATAAATCTAATATCCAGGAACAATTAAAGAATTAAATGTACTTGGGCAACAATGATCAATCAACTTTTTACACCACAATAGCAAGGAACATGTTTTGAATCTTTATTAGTGGTTTAGATGTTCTCCTATTCGTTTAATATATCTTATCTCATCTAATCTTCACAGAAATTCCATTAGGTAGGCATTATCATTTTACAGAAAGTGAAGTGATTTTCTTTAGATCACAATATTATTAGATGATAGAGCCATGATTAGATCCTACCAGTCTGTCTCCCAAACTTACGTTTTTCAGCACTGTGCCATATAATATTTTGTAAGGAGATAAAGATTGTACTATGAATGTAGAGTATAAATATTAAATATTTTTATACTTTAGTAAGGATCAAGAATTGTGGCTGGGGGCTGGGGATTTAGCTCAGCGGCAAAGCGCCTGCCTGGCAAACGCAAGGTCGTGAGTTCGGTTCCCGGTACCGGAGAAAAACCAAAAAAAAAAAAAAAAAAGAATTGTGGCTGATCACAACTGAAATTGCTTGTGCTGCTGAGCTATATTCCAAGCCCCACAACTAAAATTGAAGAAGGCCTTTAGTTGTACAAATAGGGTAGAAAGAATGAATTTTGTTATCATAGTGAAGTAAATCATTTTCCTTCTCACTCTATCATGGAAAAAGTCTCCCAGGTTTCACTTACTTGTTCATTAACTCGTTTACAGAAAATGGCAAGCAGGAAGACAGCTGCAATTGGAGGCCCAAGGTAGCTTGAAATTGCTTCTGTGTAGTGGATCAGTTGTCCCCCTTGAGATACCTCTACTAAGGGGACCCACAGTATGCTGAGGACAATTAATACAACAACAAATAGCCTGGTAAGAAAACAAAATGATTTAAGTATTAAACAAAAGTAGGAGATGCCTCTCATTGTGTTTTAGTTCTAGAATTTATTCTTATACCATTCATTGGTTTTCAAAACAGAATCAAGCTCCTTGAGCTGACATTTACCTATGCTATGCTAAATTATTATATAGTAATACTTTAACAGTAAAGTACTTACTTATCTATAATTAGTCACAACAGTTTCACCCATGAAATAAGTGTACACTCATTAAAACAGTTCAAATATCAACTATTGATTAATAATTCTCTAACACAGTGTACAGATATTAGAAATAAATACCCTATGAGTTCTGTTAATCAGTAATTACTTGTATGATAAAGAAAACATATTTCCCTTTTTGTCTTTCTCAAGCTTTGCAGAAGCTGTTAGCTTTTATAAGCAAGATTTAAAACAAGCCTCTATTCCAGAATGCTGGGTGAGCTGACAAAGAATACCAATTTTTGTATTTTATTATTTGAATAATGCAGCAGATGGAAAGAATTGGTTAAAATATATTTGCTAGTGTTAAAAACCTATTGGATAATCCTAAGGCCCAGAGAGCATGAATTGTGCACTTTTATGAACTGCAAGATCTTCCTTTTCTGCTTGTGTGAATAAATAAACAAACATAATTTACTAAACTATATAAAATATTGATAAGTAGCAGTAATCCCTTAGGGGTTCCCGAGTTCCAGGAAGCATGACTTACTCAGTTTTCTAAACTGCAATGACTTCTCCACTTGTGTGAATACCAAATGGACAAATACAATTTACAAGACTGTGCATAAAAGTTCATGTCATTTCTGTGTTTACCTAAACAGACAAGTGATGGGTGTTGGAACTAGAATTTGGACAGGGAACTGAAGCACGGTGTCTCATTTAAATTTTACAAAGCTTTTACAATCTTGAAACAACTAAGTGAAATAAACAATGGAAAGTCCTAGTCTGACATGTAAAACATAATAAGGATTTATTGAATTTTTACTGAAAAGAAAGTTGTGTGCTGGTGGAGACCACTACGAAGCAGCTCTGAACAGGACCTAAATTAACCAATGGGCTTTTCATGTTTACTTGTGAATCTGTCCAAGGCCTAGGCTCTTTGTCTGGCGATGGGTGATGGACTCAGTAAGTGAACCTCTGTGAGTCGCTGATCCCTACTGAGGCCTGTAATGGCAGGTGAAACTATGAAGGCTCGAAGGATAAGACAGTCATTGCCAAGGACACTTGGATCCACCCTAAACTAGATAAAGACTGTAGCCTCAGGCATCTCATTCTGGGTGGATTAATTTAATACCTTACTTAGAGAAGTCCTTGAGCAGTTCTTGCCCTTCTTGAATATTGCCCTCCCTTCTTCTGATAACTAAATAAATATGGGCCACCTAGAGAAAGTCTTAGTTTTATCCCCCAAAGAATCTCAAATTCTATAAGAGGGTTTTGATTTTCCTGGAGCCCTTAAGTCATTCCATCTTCCTCTTTTATTTAGCCTTTACACTCATTTGGGAAATTGGGGCCCTGATCAGCCCACAATAGCTAAGGCATATTATTAACCCAATAGTGTGTTCCTTGCCCACATTCTCTCAGCTGCTTCAGTTGCTTTCTATCACATTATAACCCTGTGTAACATCACCTCTGGATATCTTTCTACACAGGTTGCTTATGACTTTTTCACTGCTCCCATGTGCAAATTTCAATCTCTGCTGTCAACCTAAGCACCATGCATGTGACTGTCAGAGGAATATATCACTGTTCCTTCTCCAGAGAGACCTGGGGCTCACTCCCACACCATCTTCAAATGTCACCTCCTCCTCAGAATTCCCTGAGCACCTGTATTAACTTGATGCCATCCTTTAATCCTTCTATAATTTTCCTCCTAGCATCTCTTGACACCTGATGTAACACACATCCATTAATTCTCTATCCCCTTCTCAAAGGCATAAGTTCCATGAAATAATAATCCAAAAATGTATGTTTTTTCTATATTTGTATTTTGAAAGATAGACATTTGATAAGGGAGAGGAAAATAAAAATGTATTAATTTGTCATTGAGGTTTAAAGAAGATTTAGGTTCAAAATCATATACTAATTAGTGGGGCTCATGTGTCTTAAGCTTCCTGAGTATCATCCGGCACTCTCTCTGGCACAGAAACAAAGGTACCTGATTGTTATCCCTCTCCTACAGCATTTTCCCAGCGTCAAGATGTGGACCAAATGATGCCTTTCAGTGTTTTACCCTAGTGTTTAATTTATTAAAGTTATTGTTACTATCATCAGTCATCAGCAAAGCAAAATCTTCCAGTAGGTGATCAGGTTCTCTTGACACCAATTTCACAGGAAAGCTGGTAGCCTCCTTTCACAATTTGCCTTCATAGACAGAACACTTGTGCACTGCACTGACAATGCTTCCATCCTGGAACCACTAAGTTGTTGGTCCCCAGGTTAATTCCTCACAATAAGCTTGCTTACTGAGTGGGTACAGGGGGTATTCCACATTAAAGGGAGAATAATAGGGTTCTAGTTTCCCTTATACCTAATGGAGAGACCCTGACATGAACTTGAAGTACTAAGAAACAAAGAGATAGTAACATATTTTCATTGTAGAAAATATACATTGTCGAATACACTACCAAAAACTTGGAAAGCATAAAGGGAGTATTAAAATTACCTCACATTTAAAATTACCCCACATTTAAAATTACCACTATAATTTGATTATTTTTTCAAGAATCATTATCAACTTTTTCATTTAAGACCACTCTTCACATTCTTTCTTAATTGAAATCACTCAGTTTAAAAAGACTAGGAATGAAAAATATGCACACATGTAGCAACCTGATAGTAATATAGGTCCATGTGCACCAAGACAAGGCAAAATGGCTGAGAATAGTAGAGTAGATAAATAATAATATTTAACTGCAATGTAATACCATAGCCAAAAATGAACCAAACCATACTTACACATAGCAACATGGCATGTCACAAAAAATAACACAAGCAAAGCAAATCATATATCAAGCTGGGCATGATGATTCATGCCTGCAATCCAAACACCCTGGTAGGCTAAGGCAGGAGGATTGTGCATTTGAACCTAGCCTGGGCAATTTAGCAACTTAGTGAGATCCTGTCTCAAAATAAAAATGGCTAGGTGTATAGCTCAGTGTGAAGATTTTGGGTTCAGTCTGCAGTAACACACACATGCACACATGTGGGTGCACACATACATACAATCACATATCAAGGAACACATGTTGAGTTCTATTTATAATAGTCTGAAACTGGAAGACTAGACTAAGCTTCAGAAGTCAATGCTTAGCTTTGGAAAGGTGGGGACCGACAGGAGGTTTTGGGTGCTGGTAATTTCCATTTACTGATATGATTAGTGGTTACAAGTGTGCTCATCTTGTGCTGTATCACCGAGCTGTATATTTGTTTTACAAGTCTTTTATATGTGTGAGGTACTTTAAATTTTAAATCATCTTAAAAAATGCTAGGACAATCTAGGGTCTACTTGAAAATTATGAGAAAGAAAAGGGATTATTTTAGAATCCATTCTCTCTGCCTATTTCATTCCTTCTCAATTCCTTTGAGTTCCTCAGGATTCCCAACCAAGGCCCCTCCCGTGGTAGCCCCAATGTTGATATAACTCTTTAAACAACCGCTTCTTTTAGTCCCTTTCCTGTGTTTGTCCCTCAGTAACACATGGCCCGATTCTTAATGAGCACATTTGATAAACTCATCTGTGTTAGTATGAGGATGACGGTCTTTTATCTTCTTTATACAATTTACATATAAACTTCTAGAGACAATACATTAACCTATCAATGTAGCTGGAATGGTATAATTTATGGAGATGTCATTGGAAGGGATTGTGAGAGGAAATATCTAAATAAGAAACAATCAGAGGCATTTGAAGATCTGAAAAAATAAACCATTTCACTTGAAAGTATGGCCTTACTTTTTGTATATGGAAAGAGAGAGCTCTATAGTTACTTTCAACAATGCTAAATATGTGGCAGGTCTAGTTTGCTTCCAGACCTATCTAGGTGAAATTCTAGGTAGAATTGAGATCACCTCACCGTCCAGCTATCAGGAGCTCTTTCTCTGATGCCTGCTTCCGCACCTTTGCATAGAGGTCTATAGTGAAGAGAGTGCTGGCACTGTTGAAGATGGAGGTCAGGGAGCTCATGAGAGAGGCCAACATGACTGACATCATCAGACCTCGAAGTCCTGGGGCCAGGAGAGGGTGCAAGCACTGGTTAGTGGCTAGATGTCATGATATATGAGAGTTGGGCTAAATCAGAAAGATGTTCACAGATAAAAGTATCATCTGGAACATTAGTTAACTGATATGCCTATCAGTATAGAATGCCATGGAACATTTCTTGGTGATCTGAGAATAGCATAGAATTTTAATCTCAAATATAAATTTAGAGGACATCTGATGGAACCCAGTTTTAGAAGATAGGAAACAGTGTTACATCTTTCCTTGCAGATGATCTCTTGCTTGTGGGTTGCATTGCCTTCATCTTGAAAATGTTCATATGTTCCAGGTAGGAGAAATGGGCACAGAAGTATTAGCTGATATTTCCTCCTGGTTAACTCCAAGATGTACCTGCTTAGCTCTTCACAGCATCTTGTTCTGTTTCAGTTTATGACAGCAATGATCACCTTTTGTCATTCTAATAATTCACTTATTTCATATGTGTGGTTTATTTTCTATCTCTTGAAACTGAAGTGTGAATTTCAAGGGGAAGGCTATTTTTTTTTATTTCATTAACTTTTATAGCTACCCAAGAAGTGCCTGGCACATCATACAAATAGGTGTAAATTAAATCAATTGAAATATATTATTGGAATAGACCTGGCCTATAGAAAATATGATAGTTAACCTCTAGTCTTCTGAGTGTAAAAGTTTGTAGCTATACAATAATTTTATTCACAAACAGGCCACTTGAGTGTTCTTGATTGGCTTAGGAAACAGTCCTGAACCTGAATGAGTAATAATACTTCTGACAGAAACAACACTTGTTTCACTCTGAAAACTCCAGGCCCATTATATCGCTGGTATCTTCTGGGAGGTGCTTGAGAAATATCTAAGAATAGAATTGAATTAATGAAAGTAAGAATTACTGATGATTATACCCTAATCTTCTTTAGAGCCCATCTACATAGACAAAGCATCTGAGCATTCACTTACCAGCAGGCATGAGTTCCAGCACCATTGTTGGGTAGGCATAGTTAGTGCAGCCAATATCAACACCACAGTGTTTTACACACTCAGAAGGTACAACACAGGCTACCATATCTGGGAGATATATGAAGTAGACTTCAGCAAAAAGGCTCAACTAGGTACAACCCGTAACCATTGGAAAAAGAGATAAGATGTAAGATCATGGGTAGGAGGGAAGATATTTGCTTGGAAGTTGGAGATTAAACTTTGAATTTGATATCACAGTCCTATTATATTTACCCAGAACATAACCTTCTAATTTCTCATTCCCATGGTTATCCATGCACTGAACCATGGAGCAGGGCTCTTCCTTGGCATACAACTCAGCTAGAGCTTTAAAACAAACAGAAAGCCAATTGTATCCTCCCAAAATATGGAAAAAGCATAAATTCTGAAGCATGTAGTTTCAGAGATAAAACACCAGTGGCATCATCATCATCATCACCACCACCACCACCAGCACCAAAAACAACAGCAACAACAGCAACAGAAGCAGCATGAGGTTAGGCCCTGTGTCCACTCACAGTCAACCTACTGTTTTTCACCTAAGTGTATAAAGAGGTGTCACTTGTGATAGTCAGTGGTGTGATTGTCCCATAAGGAATGATGCTTCACCTCTGGGGAAGTTGCAGTATATCTTATTAATTTTTCTTTTTTTCCCCTTAAGCTATATTATGACAAGAGACAATTAAAATTGAAAATCATCCAGAATAATAACATCTTAACACATTAGCTTTTTAAAAATAATTTTCTTCTAATTGTTTTCAACAGAGTAATATCTTTTTTTACACAACTATGGTAATCATTGAGATATTATTTTGTAGTCTCTCATGACAATTAGCATAATAATCTCAGCATTTCTTCAAGTTATGAGACAGTTTTTTGTTTCTTATGTACATTTCCCACTATAAAGGAAACACGATAATTTCTTTGGCTATTTCCTACTTTTGGATATTTATGCATTCTTCACTGTTATAAACAACACTGCAATGCTGCAATATGGGTTGATGACACTAACTTTGAAATTCATGTTAATATGATTTTACTGAAATAAGCTGACATCCAGTTAAGAAAACAGAGTGGATTCAGCATTACCTGATGGATTGCTGCAATACAAATAAATTTGATTAGCCAAGAAAGACATTTATAATTGCTTTACTATTCATAGCAAAGAAAGTTGATTATAAGGAAGATTTCAACACTAATAGTTATGCTCAAATGACTCAAAATTAATGTGCTCTCAAAAAATCTGATTCCCAAGCAGTGTAAAATGATTCAGTTCTCCAGCTGTCTTACAAAACCCTAGAAGTCAGTGTATCTCTTTTTTAAAATTTATTTTAAAAATAAAAGAAGGAAAACATATTAACAGACATCCATTTACAAAATAACATAAGAACAATGCAAACAATACAAGGTTACAGACAAAGTTGTAGGAAATTAAGAATGATTGTTGTATTACGTATTGGTATCTTCAAAGTGATTTCTCAGGAAAATAAATAAAGACATACAGCATTGATCAAACAAGTAATCATTAACTATTACTTTCAGTAATGCAATAGAAGACAGTAGTACAACTATGTTAGCTATCCTGTATATACATACTAACATAATTTCCCCTTCTTTCCCTTCATTTTTCCCACACCCCAGTTGCCCTTTACTTTTGAGCATTTTCCTTTCGTTTCACAATGTCTGTCATACCTCATAGTTTTTATTCACTCTTTCAGGTCTTTACACTAGTGAGACAATACGTTGCTTACACATGCAGGTCTGATTTATTTCACTTATGAGTATGGTCTCTAGTTGTTATCATTTACTTATAAAAGCCTCGAGTTTATCTTTCTTTGTAGCTGTGTAATATTCCATTATATAAAAGTATCACAATTTTTTTTGTCCAATCCTCAGTAAATAGACATTTGAGTTGCTTCCACAAGTTAGCAATTACAAATTGCACTGCTATGAACATCGGTGCACATATATCGCTGTGATATGATGTTTTCAGATCTGGGAAAATACCCAGAACGGGAATAGCTGGGTTGACCTCTAGACCTAGTTTGCTGAGGGACCTCTACAGCTAGTTTGCTGAAGCATCTCCAAACTGATTTCCACAGTGGTTTCACCAGTCTGCATTCCCACCAGCAGTGGAGAAGAGTTCCTATTTCTCCACAACCTCGCCAGCGTTTGTTATTGGTTGATTTCTTAATGCTAGCCATTCTTACTGGGGTGAAATGAAATCTCAATGTTGTTTTAATTGGCATTTCTTGAATGACTAATGATGT
>NW_004955455.1:6272385-6294528 GCF_000276665.1 Chinchilla lanigera
GTTATGACTAGTTAGAGTTCTATATGGCTCATTTACCTGTATATCAGGTTCTGTTTCCATGCTTGGGAAATTTTCTGCTATTATTTCTGCAAATATTCCTTTTATGTCATTTGTGTTGCCTCATGCTGTTTCATTGACTTCTATCAGTTGTACATTATACCTCTTTGTCTCATCTTGCAGCTGCTGAATTGATTTTTCCTGGTTCCTTGTTGATTTTAAGAGATTCTTTCTTTCATGATTGCTAGCTGCCATGCTGTCTTCAAGATCTGAAATGCTATCGTCAGCTTCATTCAAGCAGTTTTGCCAACTTCCAATGGAAGCTTTGATTTCCTGATTGTCTCTTTGAATCTGGTTCATGCGTACTAATTCATTCCTATATTTTTCATTTAATGTTTCTGTCTGTTGCCTGTCTTCATCTATTTTTTTTATGTTTCTTCTTTAGATGTGCTGAGAAATTCTTTCATTAATATTGTCACTTCATTTTTTGCTTGAGAGATTATTTCTGATCTGATCTCTTCTATAGCCTGATGGAGTTGTTTCTTTACTTCCATTGCAATCATTTCAGCAATTTCAGGTGTGTGCTAACCAAATTCACCTATGTCAATGTCTCCTGGACTTGTTTTGAGTGTGGTGGAGTTCTGAGATTGTGTTTTAGTCTTTCATCTTGTCATGTTTGATACCAAATGCAGAACGCTTAGTCTCCCTCTTCCCTGACAGCTCAGACAAGGTTGCTAGTGTCTCTAGTTTTGTTTGCGGTCAGGCTTGCCCATCAGTATCCGCTGAGATGTACTGCTTAGTCTAGGATTTTCCAGCAGATGTGAAGTGCATCTAGTTCTCCCAGGTCTCAGACACGAACTGTGATGTCAGCTGATGGCAGACCATCTGATCCAGCATCCCCTAGCAGCTCAGGGTACGTGTATGACCCAGAATTGGGTTGCACTGGTGGCTCAATCCCAGACCAGTGGTCCCGTGTCCCCAGGCAGTTTGGGGTACAGGCAAAACCCAGACATGAACTGCAGGGTCAACAATTTGTGAGCTACCTGATTCTGTGTTTCCAGGTAGTTTAGGACACGCACAGGAGCTAGACTTGGTCTATACTGGTCATGATCACATACTGCCTGTGTCTGTGACCTCCAGGAGGTCAGGGTACAAGTAAAGCCTGGACCTGAACCGTGGTGCCAGCAGCTCATGGAGCACCTGCTCTAGTGCCTCACTCTGCACAGGGCACATGCAGGGAGGGCCCACAGGCAAACCCCAGTGATAGCAATTTGCAGGCCTTCTGAGTGAGGATCTTCTGTCTGCACTGGGCACATGGAGAGTGGAGACTCAGCAAGTCAGTGTATCTCAAACACCTTCTCAGCCAAGAATGTCACCACATTCAACCACAATTCACATTTCACAAGTTCTACCATATTCTCTAGACTTCCTAAAATTAAAACCACACACGAGAACATTCTCAAAGGCTTACAAGGAGATGGGCAGACAGTATGAAAGGGATAAGGAAACTGTTAAATGTTCCAAATTTTCCTGCCTTTGATCCTCTACACAAGCTGTTCCTTCAGCGTAGAATTCTGTTTTTTCTTCCATCAAGAATGGGTTTTCTAGTTGATCAGGGTTTTACTGTATCTTTAAAAATACTTTTCAGAATTCAGGCATAAAAAAAAGAAGAGATGGTTGTACAACTTGCCTGTATAGAGAATACGGCTGATCATTCCAGGCATTACCATGAAGAACAAGGGCAACAATTTTAAATATCCACACATAATGCAGGCCGCCTTCACATGAGACATGTCTTTGCCAGATAAGCAACGCTGTACAATAACCTAGTGGGAAAATATGACAGATGAGTGAAACAACCAGAATGTCGTATCAGGATTAATGTTACAATAAGAAATAATGTCTTGGTTAATGGGAAACAATGGGCTTTGGAGTAATAACAGTATTTGAATTACTACTTCCTTTGTGTAGTATTTGATCTCTGTGAGTCTCAGGTTTCTCATTTTCCCAGTAGTTATGTCTTGCAGGTGGATTCTGAATATTTGGTAATGTGTGTAGGACTCTTTATTCATGGAAGTCAATACATATAGTTACAATTAAAATATACTTACAGCTGTCAGGCTGCAGTGAAAAAATGACAGTATGCTTCTCCAGGCCTGTCACAGCTGACTCACTGGATAATCAGACCAGTTGCTTTATTTTTTTCTTTTTTATTTTTTTGGTACCAGCAATCAAACTCAGGACCTTGCACTTGCCATGCAGGTGCTTGTACCACTGGGCTATGTCCCCAGCCCAAGACCAGTTGCTTGTTGCTTTGAAAACACCACAGTTGTGCTGCCATCAGAATAGACAGATCACTGAGATATTAATCTACATTTCTTCAAGATATTCTGAGAATTTCATCTGTTTATGATTAAAATATGGTACCACTGGGGAACAGAATATATACATATATGTATATATGTGTGTGTGTGTATATATATATAATTTTATAATTCCTGCTCAAACTATGAAATCTTTTAACCAGAATTTTCTGTGTGTGTATATATATATAATTTTATAATTCCTGCTCAAACTATGAAATCTTTTAACCAGAATTTTCTGGCAAAATAGGATTTCTAATGCACTGCCATACCTTCTTATTTTTATTCTGAAGGATTGTCAGAAAATAGGGGTGTATTTTTTTGCTTAGCTGTCTTTGGAAAAGCAATTATGATTCAATCATATCATTCAATACTGGGGAAGCAGGAAGTATTTCTAGGCAGAGGGACAGAAGCAGACATTTGGAAGGATAACACAAATCACAGGTGAAGAAGGGAGTCCAGTCGGTAGATAAGCAAAGTTGTGTATCAGATCTAATAGTGACCATAAGGGCCTTTACAGGAAGCAAGTCAGGGACTCAGAAATAAAATATAAATAATAGATAATAAGTAAAGTTTCATTATGGTGAAATCATGTATTCTTTGGTACATTTGTTGAGAAAACCAGTTTATTATCTATAGAAAAATAAAACTGTGTCCAGTGATTTAAGATTCACTGAAAATATGAAATTATTAGCTTGAAGTTGGTGGAAATTATTTGGGCAGAGGAAATATTCAAATGAAACAAAGAAAAAGACAGTCTAGATGCTACAAAAAGGAATACACAGAAAACAAGAGGTCTTTGAAGATATAAAAACAAAGGCAAAAAATTATAAGAGATAGTTCAGGAGGTCTACTAGAAAGTAGAGAAAAGAGATGAAGAGATGGGGAATGGGAAGAAAAGATAAGCAAATAAGAGAATCTCAGCCAGGGATTTAGCTCAGTGGTGCCATGCCTGCCTGGCAAGTGTGAAGTTCAGAGTTCAATACCTGGCACCACCCCCCAAAATCAAGCCAAACCAAACCAAACCAAGAATCAGCTGCAGAAAACCAACACCTCAAAATGCAAGGCTCCCAGAGTAAAACAAATGGACGCAATTAAAGAATCCCCCAAACTACTCAAAACATCAGTTTTCAGATTCAACAGGCTCATAGTTGCCCATTATAATGCACAAAAATGTATCTGCAGAATAGTACATTGTGGTGAAATTTCTTTGCCCAAGGACAAAGAGAGTATAAACTGCCAGAGAGAAAAAGGAGTAGAATCTATAGGATCAACAATAATTTTGGGTTTCTTGACATTAATAGCAATACAAAAGACAATGAGTCTATGACTTCATGAAAATAAATTCTGAGAAGAATATAAATGGCCAAATTAACAATTAAGGAAAGTTAAAAATAAGGTCATTTTCAAACATGCAGATTCACAATAAATTTATCTCCTATGAAGTCTATCAGAAAGCTACTGGAAGACTTAATTGCTCTTAATGAAGAAATAAAATGACATGGGATACTAGAAAAAAGGAGATGTAACTCCAGAGTGAGGCAAAACAAAACAAAACAAAACAAAACAAAACAAAACAAAACAAAACAAAAACAACCCACCACAGAGTGAGGGAGTCTTGGATGAGAAGCCAAAGGCTCTGTGAATGGCAAATGGCAATGTGTGGAATGTATGACGTGTTTGTAAGTATTGAGAGACTTTGGCAATTTTCAGAGCTATTGGAGCTTAGTGAGAAAGAATTACCAAACAATATTAAAATGAAAAATTAGTAATGTCATGCAAAAATGAAAGTTAAAGGAAGATCAGTCCTAAATGTCACACAGCTCATCTATGACTTACGCTCATGCAGGTACGGAAGTGGTAGCAAATGCTGTTCTCTCCAAAATGGTGATTGCATCAAGATGGAGGAACAGGAAATGTATTTGTGTGAGATTGAGGGTTGGAAATTGAAAGAACTGAACTCTCATCATGGGGATCTTAAGAAATCTTAAATTTGGAAAACCAAATGGAGCAGTACAATGAGTTATTTGAATCCTCGTGGGAGCAAACTCACAAGCAAGTTCTGACCTGAGAGTGTTTATGCTACTGAGGTCCATATGACGGCTTCTAGATCACACTTTGAGTACTGTATATGAATTCAGAGAATAGAATAAATCCAAAGTGCTTCAAGGAGCTGAAAGTATTTGCCTCTGACAAACAAGGAATTACATACACAGTGGGGCAGTAGGCAGCTGTTTTTCATAAGAGCCTTAAAGAAGTGTTTGAATATTTAAATGATGTTTGCGTAGCAAATAGAAACTAGATGCTTTTCTAGTCTATGAGTAAGAACAACATAAATTCCCCTTCCTTCCCTTCTTCCCACCCCCTTCACCTGATCCGTGCACCAGTACCACAGAGCTGTGATGGGTATTCCAAATATTATTCCCGGCCATGGAATATCTCCGGTGACAGCATCTCGGAAGAAGTGGAAGGAGTCTGCCTGAGGAGTGTAGCACCTGGGGCTGATGGTCAGATTGTCCCCCTCAGTTACAGATGGGATGGCATTCATGTACTTCTCTGTAAAGCTTTCATAGCCCCCAACTTCAACAAATGCTGAAAATGCATCAGATAAAGTGAAACATCTTACAGAAATCTAAGACATCTGATGTTTACAATTACTTCTTTGTGGTGGCGGCTCACAAGCACCTCCCAGGAGCCTGTTCAAATCCTTAGTACTGCCTCCCACAATCCACGTCTTCCTAGTATCTTCACTAGAGCTGGCATGCTACTGGATTAAGTTTCACAAAGTACATAGGGCAACACCTATAACTTTTCTTTTTATGGTGCTCTTTAAAATTTTGATTCAGTGTTTTGTCTTATGATAAAAATAAAACTTGTAGCCAATAGACTGATATCAATGTCTCACAGCCATCCTGATGCTGAACTAACAGAGTGGCTTTTTTTTTTAATTTTAAAGATAAAAGGAGGGAAACATTAACAGACATACAACATTTTACAACATCACAAGCACAGTACAGACAATACAGAGTTACAAACAAAGTGGTAGGGAATTAACAATGGTGGTTGTATTCCATATTGATATCTTCAAAGTGGCTTCTCATGAAAACAGATATAAACATGCAATACTGGTCAACCAAAGACTCATTGACAGTTTCTTTCAGCACAGAGTGGCTTTATTGGGATTTGCCATCAGAAATTCCATCTTCTCGGAGGAAAGATGGCCTCTCTTCCCGACTCAGACAGAGCCTGGCTCTTCTGATCTTGGTCAGAATCCAGTGTTATGGAGCTGCACTGTATTTTAACAATGTTATAGCAAACTAATTGGAAAACTAAGGAAAAGAAATTGGAGGTAGCATGTTAGATCTAATGAAGGAACTTAATGAGACTGTGCCCACTAGGGGTCTGGAATGGTTAGTTAAGTATAGAAAAAATTATAGATTACCTTAGAAAAATGAACCTAGGCATCTGGGACCACGTAGTGTAGGTTTAAATGATGCCAATCTCATCAGAATATTATATCATTATGGAGTTGAGTTGACATTCTTTTCCTTCTTTTTTATTAATTAAGTGCCTACTATATTCCAAACATTATGCTAGGATCATGTGCAAAGTGAACGTGCAAGGCAGGAACTCAGCCCAGTGGAGGATATAGGCAATACAAGGAAATTGTTTTTATTAGGTACATATAGTTTGTAACAAGAATACATGGAAAGCTGGGTGTGATGCCACATGGCTATAATCCCAGCACTCTGGAGGCTGAGACAGGAGGATTGCTGCAAGTTTGAGGCCAGTCTGGAATACATAATGTGTTCAAAGCCAGCCTGAACTACATATCAAAACCCTGTTTCAAAAAAATACATGAAGATAAGAAAATCTTCCTCCTCATTCTAAAGATAGAAGAAGTGAAATTTACACTGAGAAAGTATACCCCTGAGTTCAGAAACCAAAAAGCACTGAACAGAAATATCAGTATGTTCTGGATAATTAATATAATGTACATGGGGAACTGGTTCTAGCAGTTGTCTTTAGAGTTAGCGCTATGAAATAGAAACTTTCTGCAATATGGGACTGTTGAAACTTAAACTGTCAAATATAGCAGTCTATATCCTTCTGCTGGACAATTTAGGTATGTCTAGTCAAGTGAATTAAGTTTAATAGCCATCCGTAGCTAACTACATCCCCATTGAGATACCCAACTGTCATTGTATATTTGCAGTTTCTTTAGTTTTCTGCCTCATATATCTTCAAGCTCTGTGATCAGGTGAATGCATAGTTAAATTGTTTTGTTTAATGCAGTTCACATGGATGGAGCATGGTTGTCACAGGATGGGGGAGAGACATTTATTTTCACCTTATATCTTCTTCACTGTGGGCATGGATTATCCATACAAAGATAAAGAAATAGTGTACTAAAAGACAATGAAAATTTGCAAGCTGTTAACTAGATTCATCAGTACTGGCTTGCTGGCATGACTTAAGACAATGAACTTGATAATACAAATAAATGAGAGTCATTAAGGAAAACTCAACCTATGTTTATGTATTATAACAATAGATTAAATAATATGTTTTAATAGAGTTCTGTCCCATTAGATTAATATCCAGTTTTCTAAAGTTTTCCTATGATTTAATCTTTCATTTCAGAAAGATTCTATATACATGAAAAGGTTATGTGCTTTGAAACCAATACACTAGTACTTTTGTAATATTATCAACCACATGTATTGATTTTGTCCATTCTGAACACAAGAAAATTAGGGTTAAACAAGATAATTTACCTAAGCAGTAATTTTTTATCTTTATAAAGAAATCAATAAACTTTATGTTCTTAAAAAAGAGTTTTAGATCATAGAACAATTGAATGGAAAATGCAGAAATTTCCATGTGTTCCTTCTCCATACACACACACATTGCCTCTCTATCATCATCCTACAATAGAGTGTACATTTGTTATAATCAGCGAAGCAGTAGTGACACTTTGTTACCAAGCTAGGTTATGTGAAGCTTCACTCTTAGTGCTGTACTACTATGTAAGACAGTAACCAGGCAGACATCTCAATGATAGGAATTATATAACTGATAGGAAAGTGTGACCCAACAGAACGGAAAGGCCGCAGCAGAGAGCAGCCACACAGAAACAAGTCCCCAGGGATCTGCATGTGCTGTTGTCACTTACCAAACACCATGAGAATAAAAGATCCAATCAACATGATGACAGTTTGGAGAGTGTCTGTGTAAATCACTGAGGCCAAGCCCCCTGTAGAAAGAAAGAAAAGATACAAAGCATTTTATCCATGTGTACACATCTATTTGTGTTCACCTCTGGGTTTCCCTCCACCCAAACCATCTAAAAGACTCTAAGAAAATATACATAAGCTCCTGGCTGAGCCACAAGCTTGTGTTGGCATATTTATCTCCTCAGTACTTGTGTCTTGTACTGGTTCTCCTACTTTCTTCACCTTGTTCTGAATCTCTTGCAGTGAAATTTCATCTTTATGTGACTGTTAGAATATTAAGTGGGAGAAAGGGTGAAATTTTAATATCATAAAAATTTCCTCTACTAATCCCTCAGTCCCCCTCGTTTAGCATAATTACATGGGCTAAAGAATTAATTGTGCAACAAGACCAATTTTGTTCTGTTGGAAAACAGCATTTCATTCATTAATTGATTATCAAAAATACTCATTGACTTGAATTTGCTGCAGTGCCATATGTAGAAATATGTATACATAAAGTATATGTACATATGAAATATGTGGCCTGAGATATAGCTTAGCAGTATGAGCACCTGCCTGGAAAGCACAAGGTCCTGAATTCGATTCCCAGTACCAAAAAAATGTAGGTATGTAAAATATGTGTATACATATATGAAAAATATATAAGGGAGGGATCATCAGAGATCAGCACAACTGAATAAAATGTGCAGTAGACTCACCAGTGATGGTATAAACAGCAGTGATAGCCAGGAGGATGATGATCGCCAGGTAAAGGTCCAACCCCAAAGCTAGCTTTATAAATATGGCCCCAGCAAATATGTCTGCCTAAAAAGGAAATAGGATGGGGAACAAATACATACATCAGGCCTCTGGATTCTCTGTCCCAATATCCATACACTGTACCCCCTTATTTTCCTAAAAAGATTCCTATTCATGCTTGACAATCTATGCAAAGGTTCCCCAAACAAGATCTTCCATAAAGGCTCAAATAGTGATTTTTTTCCTTCCCCTCTGTATTCTTATAGCAGTTAGTTTACTGCTCCATTGATGCACTTATTAACTGAGGTGATATATCCTGAAAACCTTTTCTATACAATGAGGCCTAGAAAGTCTGAGGGACCATTTTGGTTGTGGTAGAACAAAAGTCTATTCATAAAACTAATATTCTTTTTCATCAATTACGATTTTTATGATTATATGCATTTGTTTTTATTTTGATATGATTGTACACAAGATAGAGTCTGCTCCAAGAGGTGAATGGGATAATTTTTTTCCTCAGTTCTGGAAAAGCTTAAGCTACCAAAGAAATATTTCTATCTTAAAATCTTCAGTAGATTCACCTTCATGCTTCTTTGCTTTCCCAAACTGTCTGTAAGGTAGGTGTTGCTTTAAAATCTTTTTGAGTCTCGTGAAATTGAGGTTCTGGCAGTTTGTCCAGGGTCACAGAGACAGCAAGTGGTAAACTCAAGATACGGATCTGTGCAGTGTGACTCCAAAGCTCACACTGTTAAAACATTTTGTTATACTTCTATCATGGGATTTTACTTAATGAAACATATCAGGAACATTTCAAAGTATGGAGAGCTGTATAATTTTGCGTAGATGGTGGTGGTGGTAGCATAGTTTGTGAACTCCAAGAATCTCTATTAGACAGAATAGATAACCAACGTATCCATGAAGCCCATAAGCAAGACATGAGATGTACATTGTATCAAGATCTGAGAGCAAATAGAAAAAATGTTTTTGAAGGACCTTAGAATTAGACACAGTCAAATATTAAATAAGTATTCATTAGGAGGAAGCGCAGGCTACTTTCAGATCTATAGCTCAAACTGGAAGATGTTTTGCTCTAATGAGTAATGGGTAAATATAAAGTTTTATTTGTAAATTATTATTTTTGTTTTGTTTTGTTTTGGAGATAAGGTTTTGCTATGGTTCCCAGGCTGACATTGAATTCATGGGCTCAAGTGATCTTCCTGCCTTAGTCTGTCAAGTAGTAGATGGGACTATAGACATGTACCATTGCATCTAGGGTTCTTGGTAAGTTCTGAAAGGAGTCCAAATAGTGGAGGTCAAATGAACTCCCAAAAATAACTTCCAAAATTCTCTTTCAGAAAATGACCCTACACCGAGAAGAAATGTCTAGAAATGGAATCAAAGTTTAGCAAAATGGGAAACGTAATATTTGAATATTTATGCATTAATCTTGTAGTGGAGGAAGAAAAGAATACTTTGCAAAAAAATTCTGATACTTTGGTTTATTTTTTGTGACAGGGTGTGAGAGACAATTATGAAACTATTTTAGATGTACTACGGGACTAAACAAACACACCTGTTAGTGATATGGGAAGCCACAGTTCTCAACTATGGAATAAAGAACACATGAATATAGAATCCACAAGGCAATAAAGTATCCTATAGAGATCAATTACAGCTGGAGACATTAATGTGATCTCCATTTCTGGTATGTGAATGATTGCAACAGAATCCATATAAATATGCATATCATATACTTTTCAATTCCATTTGCTGAAAGAGCCAAGAAAAAAAGACAACCCAGCAAACACACTTAGCATCTAGATTCTGAACTCAAATTCCCTTTTTTACTTAAAACAGTCAAGGCTACCCTCAAAAATGGGTGATTCTAGAGATGGAGCATGGTTGGTACAAATGAGTCTGAAACATTTTTTTTTTTTTTTTTGTAGAATTTAAGAAAGTAGTCAACACAATGATGGAAACATGTCACATTATTTACAAAGGAACCATTCAGCAGACCTTCTACTGGACCAATCTGATATAACACGAGCATCAAAATAATTACAAAAAATAATCTTATGCAAAACAATGATAAATAGGAATTTATGAGTCCGTGTCAATCGCAGATAGAGGAGAAGGAAGGATTTTGCCTGCAGTAGCATGCTCAATGATGTCTGGTAACTATGGAGGGATTTCTAGAATCTAAAATCCGTTTGGCAGCTGCCCTCATACAGATCAGATCAAGTAAGAATCATGTAAGAATGCTAAACATAGTAGGAAACTTTGAAGAGGAACAGGTTATTGGAGTATTCAGAGTTTCTCCCCACAGATAGCTTATTAGTTACTAGGAAAAATAATTACATAGTGGAGAATTTCCAGAAATGCAACTATTATGCAAATTGAAAAGGTTGTACTTTTTTGTTTGTTTGTTTTGGTTTTTTTTCTGGTACCGGGAATTGAACTCACGGCCTTGCGCTTGCCAGGCAGGCGCTGTGCTGCTGAGCTAAATCCCCAGCCCAAAGGTTGTACTTTTGAAATGTTACATATATATAAAAATTGTTCACTATTTCCAAAAAAGGATACCACCTATGAAGGTATCACTCATACATATCTGCATCCATTTGCATTTATTGTTGTCTGATTCATACTGATTTACATAAGGATGATTATTTAATCAAAGGATTTTAATTTCTTTTGTTATTCCACTCAATCATTTATATGTTAAAACACACATGATCTTATTACAAACTCCTTCACTTTGTGTTTCTTATATAGTAGAATTAAGGCATCATTGATGGTTTGGAAATTATATGTAAGTAACTTGAATATTATTAATAACTTTTCTATAGTGTAAAATAACATGGCACACAATTTGCCCTTATAACCATTTTAAGTGTACAGGTCACTGGCATTAATTAGACTCCTGAAGATGATGTGGTATTTCTAGTAAAGAGAAATTGTTATGATCCAGGACTTTCTGCAATTGAAACAATTGTCAGTATTTTAATCAATGTTGTAGACAGGATAGTGTTTTCATCAACATTAATTTCCTGATTTTAATATTCACAATATAGTTTTCTAAAAGAATATCAAGGTTTTGAAGAAATACAAACTAAAATATTTAAGGATTACTGCATACCACATCTACAGCTTCAGTATACGTTACTGAAGGTTGAACATCCATATACAAGATGATCTCTTTCCAACCGGGGTGGAGAGAGCTCTGAAAACTCTCCCATTTTAACTTATAATAATCTGTTTAATAAATAACTGCTATAGAATAAGTTATCAGGATGTAAAAGTACACAAACATTTATATCTGAGATTAATCACTATTAACACTGTCCAAAACATAACCTTGCAAACAAGAATGAACTCTTGTTGTGGCATCTTTCCAGCTGACCACAGATCCTGCATGGCAGCACACATATGGTTTGGGCTTTCTTGTACTATTCTATCCCTTCCCTTCTAACCAGGAATCCCCACTCTAGAAGGTCTGATCCCTCAGGGACCCCTTTAACTGCTGCCATTCTACTTGAGTGTGTGTGCATTCTATTTTATTTTGTTTAGAACATGTTTGTGATGTATAATGATTACATCCATTGTGAGGAGCTGGTACATGTACATGATACATCTTAATATTTTTACTTCCTCTTCCTCTCCCCTTCATTTCTTGGTCCCTTTCTCATTTGCAAAAAAAAAAAAAAGTATCTTCTCATTTCCTATTATTTATCTTTTATTTTGTGGTCTCATTTATTTATACTTCGGGTTTCTCATATAAGAGAAACCATGCAATATATAAGATTATGTATGTATAAAATTTGAGTTATTTGAAGAAAAATAGTGCATTCTCTTTAGAAACATAAAAGTATGGAAGTCAGAGCCAGAGAAAAATTGAGATTAGCAAGCCCAATCCATTTGTAAAACATGTCAGCACAAAGCCCCTGACACCAGGAGCTCCTCCGCTTCATCTAAATTTCCTACCCCGAGGACTATTTAAGTTATCTCTGTGATCACTTCCAGTTCCACCTGGCGGGTATCAGACCCTTTCCTTCATCTACACAGAGCATCTCAATTTGTCCACAAACCATTTCAGCTTGTCGGTATATGTGTATGTGTTATCATAAGAGACTAACTATTTCACATAGGATTTTTATCTCTTTAGTTATATGGTAAACTTGGTGAACTCCATGTGCTCAGGAATCTTTATCAGCTTAATGCCACTGTAAAATGCAATCAGTGCTCCTTTACTTTAGGAAGGCTTATGGACATGTCTAAGCAGCTGGTTTACTTGCAACAATTGTTCAGTTACACTGAAAAGCAATAATGAAGGTCAGCTGTTTCTCTCATGAACCTTGAGATAACTGCCTGGACTCTAAACTTGGGGAGGTTATTTTACTAGTCACTTATACATGAGGATAAATGAATTACTCTTTCCCTTTCTTCATGTGCTGCTGAAACTTCAAATTCCTATCTTGTTTTATCACTGATACTCTCCAAGAAATAATTACCTTCACACTTATTTAGGTCACTTGTTTTATATGGACATTCTGATATAGGGTGAATTTGAGAACAGTCAGTATAATAATTGAAGCTACTTTCCTTTTGATTCATGTGTCTGATAATAAAATTGAATGAAAATATAAATCCGGACTGGCTCTGTGAGAGAAGGCAAAGGTAATTGTGTGGTGGAAAACGCAGAAGATAAGAGAAATCTTCCTTTACGATTAAGTAGCAATTTCTTGAATGATAGAAATTTTGTTCTTTCAGTACATCTGCTTTTGTATATCCTTAATGCTCTTGGAGGACAATTTACAGCGTGAGGGTTCTCACGACTTGAAAGTCTACTACTCTGTGACTGGAGTATCTCTGAAACACCATTTCCCCCATGAAGTCTTGGTAGAGAGACCTTAGGGAGTTTAAGGCATTCATACGGTTTGAGCTGGTTAATACTGCCCACAGTTTACACGTGCCACCCTCGGATCTTAGCATGGTGACCCCATCATGCAAACTGTTGAAGTTACTCTTCTGGGAAGCACTTCACTCACAGAAATTCTCAAAGCCACACACATGAAGAGGGAGAGGACGGAGAGGTAGACCTGCAGTCGATTCCCGCCAAACCTCTTCTTGAGATATTCTGGCATAGTCATCACCTGCAGGGAAAAACATCAAGATATGTGTTCTTTTCTTGAGGGAGGGAAGGAAATCTCCTTGGACTGTGTTCTTGCTCTTGCAGGACTGGATTAGATACCAGGGGAGTGTGACCTCCTGCCTTCTATTTGCAGTGCTAGAGTCAGAACTCATGGCCTCATAAGTGCTGGGCAAGTACTACATGACTGAGCTACACCTTCAGCTTGAGAGTGGGTTTTCAGAAAGCAAGTTTGGTTTCCTCTCTTGCCACGTGACTTTTGTCTTCTGCACATGCCCATGTCATGTGATGCCAGCTGCCATCAGGCCCTCACCAAACTGAGCAGATACTGATTCCATGCTTTTGAATCTCCAGAACTGTATGATTCTTTTCTTTATATAGTAGCATCATTTATAGCAGCACAAAATGGATTAAGAGCTGCTGAGAATTTTCCAGAATTAAGAAAAATATTAAACTTCAGATTGAGGGCAACATGAATAAATCTCAACCCTTCAGTGTCTGGCTCATTGGTTTCCTGTGAATCTGTCCAACCCCCTGTCTGTTGAGAACCTCTGGCCCCAATTTCTGCCCCTGGGCATCAGCCACATTGAGCCATTCGACAGGTGCTCACAGAGTGCCCTTCCTGAGGGGGGCTGTCCTGAATTCTCAGATTGGATTGCAAGCCCTTCCCCTGTCTCCTGGGCTGGTTCAAGACAGCACTTGCAAATGAGATGAAAGATTTTCTGTTGTCTTTCTTCTTTGTGAGAAAGTCATGGCTTCTCTTTCACAGAGCCATTCCTGACACTGTTCACAGTGACTAGCAGCAGGTTGGATGCTCAAACAATGTTTCTGAAGAGAAGAATCCTCGTCTTGATAACTCCAGTGCAGATCTCCCTGCTGACCAACCTTTTTACCTCCTTCCCATTCTCTGCTGGGCATGTCCACTTTGGTGTCCTACAGGTACCAGATTTTCAGCCCTTTCCAATGTTGACTCACCCACAAGAGCACTGCCTGCTTGTCATGCCTTGACTGACTTCCCTCTGCACTCACAACTCAGTAATGGAGGCTTTATACATCAGGCCTCTGAAACCCGAACCTCATATTTTCTCATAATGCTTCTCTTCTCACTGTCATCACCTGTAATTTGCCTATGGTAAGATCACTATTGCTTTTTCACTTAGCCTCAGCCACATTCTACACTGGAAGATGCTATGGGCAAGGACTTTGATTTTTCTCACTTGTATATATTTAACAATAGATCTGGTGATAGTCATTTACCCAGGCTTCATAATTGAGTGAATAAATGAATGCTCAACAGATATACAATTTATATTTACATTTTGAAAGAAATGTTGCATTAATCCCCTCAAAATATTCTCCCTCACTTTGAATGCACTAATTCCACTATTATCGTCACTTTCTGAAGCAGTTCTGGAAGTCCTCTTTTGTGAGCGTCTTTACAAGGTGTGATAAAAAATATGGTGAATGTTGCATTTGAGTGGCATCCAATGGAGAGGCAGACTTGTGAACACACTATGATGTGTCCTCAGCTACCTTATTTACCAGATTTGGCACCCTGCAGCTTCTGGCTCTCTCCCAAAGTCAAAACCACTGTGAAAGGTAAACATTTTGAATTGATTCAGGACACTGAGGCAGTCACGACAGCACAACTAAAGACACTCATGAAAGAAGACATCCAGAACTGCTCCTGAAAGTGGCAGCAACATTGGGATGGATAATTGTGATTGAAGTGAAGAGGAGCATTTTCAGGGGTGTCAATGTCAAAGTATCTTTTAATGCAATGATGTTATGGTAATTTAAACACCACATTTTGTATCTGAAAGGTTTTCAAAGAACACTTGTGGATACTCACCCCTGCCTTGATGTAGATGGGGACAAAGAACCACCCTAGAACCAGCAATAGCAGCAAGGACTACAAGAGACCAAGAAGAATGTAAAGTTAAAGAGGCTTGGCTTGAAGGCCTCATTATTTCATGACCTATGAGGCTGAAAAGAAAAAAAACCATAAACCTTTGTTCAGACCTAGTCCTATTTAACAATTATGATCACCAGAACTTCGTGTTCCTTTCCCCTGTCTCTGTGATTCAGAAGCTGCCATTTCTGGGGCTTGGAATGTGATGAAAGATGTGTGGTAAAAGAAGATGAAAGCAATCTGAGTTTAGCTGGGCTACTGGAAGATCACAAAAACTTTGCCAAAGGAATACATGGTGAATGGTAAGAATTATTATATGGATTTCAAGCCATGAGAAATACATTTGGAAACAGAAGAGTATTCCTAGCACCATCTAAGTTTTGCCAAATAGAAAAATAATAACAATGCAATCGAGCATTAAATGTAAGTTTTACAAAGGTGTATTACTTATGTTGTTGCAGCAACTGGTGAGGCAAGTGAGATAAACACAGTTATTATTGCTCATATAGGTGGAACTTGAGCCTTATGGACATTAAGGAAGCCCAAGGTCAAAGGTAAAAGAGGCTCAGCAGCAGAGTTATCTGGAACCTGGCAATTTCATGCACTCATTAGGCTATAGGTCATTCTGTTCATGCCTCTGGAGGCTGGCTTCATTTTGAAGTCCGTGAACCTGTCAAAACAAACCTCTAGTAATAAGGCTTATCTGGAGTACACTGATACTATTGAAATAAGGGCAGAGGAAAAACTCTCAACACAGAAAGGGCAAAGACCTTCCACATGAGGAAGGTCAAAGGCATTTGTGAGTCAAGGTCAAGTGCTGAGACCATCCAGGAATAGTCTGTTTAAACCATCTCGATGAGCTAACTTTCTTTCACACAAACTTCTTCCTGTCACCAACAGGCCTATGCCAAATGTACGTGAAACACTAGAAAGGACAACAGAAAAGAACAGAGAACCTCAGGCTTCTCATGAACCATTTACGGTATGTTCAACACATGGCCAGTTATGTGTTAGATGTAAGGTAGTATGAGTAAAAGAGAGGACATGGTGTCTGTCCTTAAGGAATTTAAGGTCTGATTATGTGAACACAGGTCCTACTGGTGAAATAATAAAACAATTCAAAGTTCCACCACAGTCTTGTAAATTCTACTTACTATTAAAAAATGTACTCCTCACTCTTCTGTCGCTTCCCTGGTCAGGCCTCACTTGGACAATTTTACCCATCCTTCTGGCATCAGCACCAAGAATCTTCGTTGATATGTTCTGGGCCTAACCCATTGTTCTGTGATGAACGTCCCTTGTGAAATCTCTCAGTACTCGAAGAGTGCTTCTTGTACTTCCTTAGCCTGCAGAAAGTGTATGTTTGTCTACCAACTGGAATCTAAGCCTTTCAGATAAAGTACCCTTTCAGATAAAAGTTTTTTCTTTTTAAAAAATTCTTCACTTCTAGTTCAGGGCTGGGTAAAATGTTACATCCCAGAGAGGAGACAAAAGTGAGAGCTGAAATGGTTAAAGAGAACAAGGGAGAATGGGGATTGAATCATGCAGAAATGACATTCCTGGTAGGAATAACTACATAAGAAAAAGCTCAGATGTAAGTCACAATATGACTGGAATGGCTGAGGAAGAATAGGCCTGCAGAGGTGCTGAAGGTCAAAGAGTGCACGAGAAGGGAAAATAAAAATCAAACCAAAGAGCAGTGCAACCTATATGGACTCCAACAAAAACCTTGTGTATGGTTTCATTAAACCATCTGGATAGGGTCTGATTTACTTACATGAGATTCAAATGCTGTAACAGCAATTCCTGAAGCTGCTCCTGTTCCAGCCAAGCCCACAAAGTGACCACTGCCGATATTACTGGCAAAGAGGGATGCACCCATCTGAAATGCCAGAGAAAAGACTATGGTTAGAATAAAGAGATCCAAATCAGACTTCTAGAGAGCAAATAGATATTGCGATATTCCAATCAGTGCTTGTTAGAGCAGGAATCAGCAAACTGTGGTTCATGGATTAAATCTAGCCTGTCACCAGTTTTTGGGTAGTATAGTTTTTGAAAGGTTCAAAAATATAAAGGATATTTTGTAAAATGTGAAAATAAGGAATGAAAAGAAATGTGAACATTAGAGTCCATAGTTACATTTTT
Organism: Chinchilla lanigera; assembly: GCF_000276665.1. Classification (NCBI taxonomy): domain Eukaryota; kingdom Metazoa; phylum Chordata; class Mammalia; order Rodentia; family Chinchillidae; genus Chinchilla; species Chinchilla lanigera. Next base: position 6,289,924 of record NW_004955455.1, read on the forward strand.
TATTAGAATACAGCCATGCTCTTGGTTTAATATGTTGACTATGTGTACTTTTCTGCTACAACGGTAGGGTTTTGTGGTTCCAATAGCCTCTGCAGTCCATAGACAGTAAAATACTTACAAATTTGTCTTTCACAGAAAAAACTTGCTGTACCTTGCATTGGTATACGTATTTTCCTACAAGATTTGAGTTGAGCATGTCTTTGTCCCAAACTCCTAGACTTCTATCAGCCCTTGTCTCTTGAATCAGCAACAAGGAACCAAAAGTTGGAGGGAATCACTCTCTATGTACCAGTCATTAACTGTTCTTATTAATGTTCTTTTTAGAACCTTATCTGCTATTCTTAAGATTCAAAGAAGAAAAAAGTTCTCTGGAATTGGTCCAGTTCTGACACAGTAGTATTGGTGTTAGAGCTTGAAGTGTTTTTTCTACTTCTACCCTTTTAGTCCTCTGTAAAATCACTTTTTCTATTCAAATATTTGGAGGCAGAAAGGGAATTGAGTTGATTTGAGGCTTTGGGTATGGCTGAGACTTGTATGTTTCACAAAACAGCATTAAGAGCAATTTCTGAATGGTTGCATCAAATGAAGTCCTATTTTTGAACTTGTAATTGGTTTTCTCCAATTACCCTGGCAAGACCATTTTCCAATCTCCATTTACTTTCATACTATTTAGATGAGCTAGAAAATCTGTGAAGAAAGCATTTATTTAGAACCCACTGTACACCCAACACAATTCTGATATTCTCTAGGTTCATAGAGGATTACTGCAATGGAAATCCAGCCAAAGGGGCCAAACATCAAAATTCAGAAAGGAGAATACCTACTAGTCAAGCATCAAAGAGGTTTCACTATTAACATTACAGGGCATATGACTCACTGTCTATAAGTGCATAGAGCATAAGAACTAGACAGACATCCAGGGCAGGGCTGGTGTGATCCAGGAGCAGGCGGGACATTGAAGAAGTAGAGCAGAGAGGGAAGGCAAGCCTGACAAAAGGAGCAGGATTAGCACAGGGTTGGGAGCAAGGATGGAATGGCTTCTACTAAGAAGCCAAGGCAGAAAATTTTTGATGAAGATCAAGAGAAAAGAATGGAAGTAGAGCTGAACTGTGGGTCCCCAAATAGAAGACTAAACCTGCTCTCATTTGATAACATTATGATTTTTCTTAATTATAGGTCATGAAGACATGAAGTGAGGGATTTAGGAAAAGAGATACCAGCAAGCGGGCAATAATTCCATATCAGAAGTGATCAATATCTCTAATGTTTTTTATTCAGGTTTAAATACACACACACACACACACACACACACACACAGAGAGAGAGAGAGAGAGAGAGAGAGAGAGAGAGAGAGAGAGAGAGAGAGAGAGAGAGAGAGAGAGAGAGAGAGAGAGAGAGGAAATTTATCTCCAGGAAATATCCTACTTACTGGCCACCAGGTCGTATCTCGACCAGCCAAGAAGAAACCACCAATTGTGCCTCGGTTGGTCTTCAGCATTGCCTGAGCCAAAAGAAATATATATGAGGCTCAAATAACAGGGTTCATTCAAGATTCCAAACTCCCCAGCTACCCTGGCCAAGTTACTGACATTGGTGATTTTTTTTGCTACTTCTACACAGAGACATGTTTTCTTAGAAACTGTGATACAGCATCAATTTTTTAAAATTTTAAAGATAATAATAAAAAAGAACAATAGCAAAAGATGACATGATACTCTACAGAAGACTCCAAAAACTCCACCAAAAGGCTTATAGATTTAATAACCAAATTCAGTAGCATAGCTGGATACAAAGTCAACACTCAAAAATCAATAGCATTCCTGTACATAAATAACAAACTGCTGAGAGAGAAATTTTATATATCATCAATTTTTAATAGACTTGGAAATCGTAGTTTTATAAAAATTCAGAACTGGAAGGACTTCAAGAAATCCCATAACATAAATGATTTAAATGTCCGAATCACCAAGTCAGAAAATGAGTAAATAGTAAGGGAAAATAAATGAAAAGAAGCAATAAAAATAAATTTGTGTTCATTATGTGCAGTGCTGGAGGTGCCAAAAAGAACAATTCTGTAATTCCTAGTGCTATTTCTTTTCAACTGTTGAGGTTGTTAAGAAAATACATTCACTTGTAATAAGCATTATTTATGTCATGCATAAGTAAATGATTCATAAAGAAAGACACTTGTGAAATCTGTTAATGTTAAATTTGCCATGCCATGCCCCTCCCACCCTAAGATACTTTCCCCCAGCCATCATCTCCACCCTGATCCCTACTGGGCTCTCACATACCCACAGCCCGACAATCATCACCACCACAAAGTAGATGACAATAACAGAGATGTCAGCAGGATTTTGGATGCGCTGTGACAATGCAGGCAGCTCTAGGATTCCACCTGTGGTGCTGGGGCTTACTGTGCTGGCCATGGCTGCAGAGGATGTAGTCCCCATCCCAAGTGTGGTCCCTTCTTTATATAAGTGTTGGGTTAATGATCAGCCACTGACTGCTGGGGCAAAATATCAGAGCTATCTCCTATGCATTGGGACCTTTAAACCTCTCCACTTAATCTAGGCTCCGAAACCCTGGCTTTTCAGTGGTCAGCACTGGCCTTAGAAGAATAGTACAGTGTGAGAATTACATAGATAGATAGATAGATAGATAGATAGATAAGGAGGCCAGAAATTGTGTGAGACTTAGAAATGGAAAGGGGTTATCACTGAGAGGAAAGACAAGATATTTGAGGAGAACTGACAAGGTTAGGGAGAGATAAATGGAAACAAGATGGAGAAAAGTAGGGTTGAGTATAGAGCTCAGTGATAAAGACCTTGACTAACATGTACAAGACCCTGGGCTCAATGCTCAGTACCATGAAAATGAAAGCAAAAACAAATAAAGAGGAGAAGCACAGAGATGAAGGGGCTGTGACAGAGTTAGGTGGAACAGAAGGAGATGGTTCATTATTAGAAAAGAGTCTCAGTACAAAGTTATTTCCCTTGAAAGAAAGATTAATTATTTATTTCATGAGCTCATATCCCCATAAGCACAAGTAATCTGAGTATATTTACATGACACTTCAGGACTTGGACAGCTCAGGCAAGAAGGAGAAGCAGCTCTGTTAGCACCACAGGTAAAGAGATGACGGCAGAACTTTGGGGAGGGTTGGGCCAGAGATTTATAAAAATGTAGTACAAGTAGATATTGATAAAGAAAATGTAAGAAGCATTCATGACTTCTATTAAAAAATAAAATCTTCATAATGAAATAATTAGAGAACAACAATAGTTACTGGTCTATGTGTCATGATACTAAAAGAATGACCAAAATGTTACTCACAGTAGAAGTCATAGAAAAAAGACTCTTGCAAAGAAGAAAAGAACAAATGAAAGGACAAATTTCTTTTCAATGAACAAAAAGAAACTAGTGGTATAAATGAAACTTATTTGCATATACCCTAAAATATTTTTGAAACAATGACATAGATAATTTGGTGAATTATCTGAACTTTTCCCTACTTCCTATTTACCTTCTATTTTGCTATTATACATAGTATCTCATATATATAATTTACTTATATAAAAGAAACCGTCCAATAATTTGTGTGTCTAACTTATTTCACCTTACATTATGTTTTCAAGTTGCATCCATTTGCTTACAAATGTCTCAAATTTATCTTTCTTTACTGCAGAGTAGTACTTCATTGTACACGAATACTACATTTTCTTTATTCATTCTGTTGATGGGCATATATGCTATTTCCAAGATCTAGCTATTGTAAACTGGACAGCTATAAAGTGGTATGTATGTATCCCTATAATGTGATTACTTTGACTGTCTTGGGAAGATATCTAGAAAGGAGACTGCTGGGTCAAAAGGAATTTCTTTACAACCTTATTTCTTAATTTTAAGGAGAATAAAAAAATAAAAATGATACAAGATTACCAGATATAGGTATACAAGATTGATCAAACAATTAAACATTAGCTGTTCCTTTCAATAAGCCAATAGAAATTAGTAGTACAATTATCTTAGCTATCTTATGTGTGTGTGTATATATATTCCCAATCTTTCTTGATTTTTTTTCTCCTTTCCCTCATCCCAGTTGTTTTTTCCTATTGAGCAGTTTCTTTCCCCTTCACAATATCTATTGTATCTTTCAGTTTTATTTACTTTTTCAGGTTCTTAAACTAGGGAGACAATATGGTGTTTACAAATGAGGATCTGATTTATTTCACTTATGAATATGGTCTCTAGTTACATCTATTTACCTATAAAAGCCTCGAGTTAATCTTTTTTATAGCTGAGTAATACTCCATTGCATAAAAATACCACATCTTTCTCATTCATTCCTCAGTTGATGGGCATTTGTGTTATTTCCAAGATTTAGCTATTACAAATTGTACTGCTATAAACATGGGTGCACATATATGGCTGTGAAATGACATTTTTAATTCTTCTAAGAAAATACACAGAAGAGGAACAACTGAGTCAAATGACACCTCTAATCCTAGTTTTTTGAGGAATCTCCACACTGATTTCCACAGTGGTTTTACCAGCCGACACTTCCACCAACAGTGGAGAAGTGTTCCTGTTCCCCACAGCCCT
>NW_004955455.1:6295158-6296459 GCF_000276665.1 Chinchilla lanigera
CATATTTGGCCCCTTTGTCAAAGATAAGGTGTCTGAGTGTGTTTGTGGTTATGTCTGCATCTTCTAATCTGCTCCATTGATCCTCAGGTCTGTTTTTTGCCAGTACCATGGTGATTTTATCACCATAGCTTTGCAGTATAATTTCAAGTCAGGGATTGTGATGCCTTCTGCCCTGTTTTTGTTGCCCAAGATTTCTTTTGCTATTTTAGGTCTCTTCTGGTTCTAGAAGAATGTTAGGAATGTTTTCTCTGGATCTGTGAGGTATACTAATGGTATTTTAATTGGGATTGCATTGAATCTATATAACAATTCTGGGAATATGGCCATTTTCACAATGTTGGTGCTTCCTATCCATGAGCAAGGAATATCTTTCCATTTACTGAAATACTCAATGATCTCTTTTTTCAGAGTACTATAATTTTCACTGTATAACTCTTTTACTTCCTTTGTTAGATTGATTCCTAAGTATTTCAATATTTTGGATGCTATTGTGAAAGGTGTTGTTTCTCTAATGTCTCTATCAGTGTATTTGTTGTTTGTGTACAGGAATACTACTGTTTTCTGAGTGTTGACTTTATATCCAGCTATGCTACTGATTGTGCTGATTAATTCTAGGAGTCTTTTAGTGGAATTTGGGATCTTCTATGTACAGTATCATGTCATCTGTGAATAATGATAATTTCACTTCTTTTGCCATGCTTATTCCTTTTATTTCTCCCTTTTGTCTAATTGTTCTGGCTAATGTTTCCAGAACTATGTTGAATAGGAATGACAGTGGGCATCCATGTCTTGTTCCTGATTTTAAAGTGAAAGCTTTCAGTTTTTGTCTATTTAGTATGATGTTGGCTGTTGCTTTGTCATAGATGACCTTTATGAAATGAAGGTAAAGACCATGTTCCAATTTCCTGTAGGGGTTTTTTCATCATAAATGACTATTGGACTTTATCAAAAGCTTTTTCTTCATCTATTGAGATGACCATGTGATTCTTCTCTTTAGCTCTGTTGATATGGTGTATTGCATTAATTGATTTGCATATGTAGAACCATCCCTGAATTCCTGGGATGAATCCCGCTTGGTTATGTGTATAATCTTCTTGATGTTTTGCTGCATTCTATTTGCTGCTGCTTCACTGGAAGTCTTTGTATCTATATTCATTAGAGAGAATGGCCTGTACTTCTCTTTTTTTTGTTGGGTCTTTCTCTGGTTTTGGTATTAGGTTAATACTTGCCTCCAGGAATGAGTTAGGGATGATTCCCTTTCTATTTCCTTAAGGAGTTTGAGAATAATTGATGTTACATCT
>NW_004955455.1:6301565-6309389 GCF_000276665.1 Chinchilla lanigera
CTAAATGTGGAAAATCTGAAAGGTTTCCTTCTAAAATTAAGAATAAGAAAGGATGTCCACTATCACCACGCTGTTCACCACAGTACTCAAAACATTAGCAGAATAATTAGGCCTGCAAAAATAATAAAAGGGATATGTGTAGGCAAGGTACAACTCAAATTATTATTATTTTCAGGAGGCATGATCTTCTGTATGGGAGATACAAAAAATTCACCAAAAGGCTCTTAGAATTAATATCCTGATTCAGTAATGTAGCAAGATACAAAATCAACCCACAAATATCAATGACATTCTTATACACTAATAATGAACCCAGTGAGAAAGAAATTGGAAAATAAAGTACCATTTACAAAAGCACTAAGAAAAATTAAATACTAGGAAATAACCTAACCAAGGAAGTGAAAATATCTACAATGAAAACTAAAGCTCTCTGAAAAAGAAAATCAAAGCGAATATCAGAAAGTCAGTGATACCCGTTTCTGGGTAGGCAGTACCAATATAGTAAAAATGACCATACTTTCAAATTGAGATGCAATTAAAGAAATCACAATGAAAATTCCAACGCAATCTTCACAGAATTGGAGAAAAACATCCTACAATTTGTATGGAACCAGAAGAGCAAATCAATGGGTAAAAAGTAAAGTGAGAGGCATCACAATCTGGGACTTGAAGTTATATTGCAAAGCTAGTGATAAAGACAGCATGGTACTGCCACAAAAGTAGCCATGAGGTTAGAGGATGAAGAAACAATCCTAGTAACACTCAGCACCATGTTCCAGAATGGTAGTAAGCTAGAGAATTTGTTCCTTGGAATGGGGTTCAGTGTTCTCAGCAATCCAGGACCTTGATCCCTACATCTAAGAGAGAAAGAAGCCTAGGTACTGCTCCAACAGGCAGCAGACCTTGGAATCATCCACACGATTCTGAGTTTAGGTGCACGTGGAATACAAAAGTTGTAGGGTCAGGAAAGTTTCCACCCAGATTTCAGAAGAAGATCTGGGAGGCCAAGAAATGTATCCCGAAGAGGGCAGTGTGTGAAGTTGTGAGTGTGAAGTTATAGGTGCAGTGGAGATACCAGAATATTGAAGAAACCATAAACATGGATCATCTGAGGAAAGCTGGAGCAATGAGTAAAGCCAGTCCAAGAGAGAAGCTGTGGGATCTACAACCACTGGCAGTGCCATAGGGGTGGAGCAATGCAAGACCTTTGGAGTTCACATCTTGCCCAGACTGCTTTGGATGCTGGACATGGAGCTACAGGACTTAATGCTTGCCTTGCTGGATTTTGGACTTCCTTTTGCCCCATTCTTTTTGATCCCCTTCTTTTTGTGTGTGTTTATTTCTTTTTTTTTTTCCTTCCAGTACCAGGAATCGAACTCACAACCTTGCACTTGCCAGGCAGGTGCTTTGCCACTGAGCTAAATCTCCAGCCCTTGATCCCCTTCTTTATTAGAATAGAAATGTCTATCATGTGCCTTTGTACACTGGAAAAGTTTAACTTTCTTTTCATTCGTACAGGGGCTACCAGAAAAAGGTTTGTCTTAAATTCTCAGAGGAGACTTTAGACTTGGACTTTTCAGCAATCTGAAACTGTTAGGACTTTGGCAACTCTTGGAGATGGACTAAATGTCTTTTGCATAAAGGTTTGTGCATGAGTCTTTGGGGGGGCATCAGGGATGGAATGTTATGGCCTGTGTCTAGTTGTTCCCTCAAAGCCTCATTCAATCATAGGTAGGGCTGCTGCTGTTGCTTGCTTCTTTGCTACTTTGCCATTTTGCTGCCTTATTCTTACCATGAACTGTTTCTCCTCTGCAATAGCCTTTTGCCATACCTCCCTGCCTTGGAGACAGCCAACTATGAAATGAAACCTCTACAAACTGTGAACTACAGTAAACTTTCATCCTTTACCTGAGGGATGTTGATTATTTTGTCTCAGCAATGAGAAAAGCCACTAAGACAACTCAATTGTTCATGTTTATAGAAGCACAATTCATAACAGTGAATCTTGCAAGCAGGCTGTATGTCCATCAACAGATGAAAAGATAAGTAAAATGTAGCATTTACACGCAATGGGTTACTATTGTGTCATAAAGAAATACAAATATGAGTCATTTGTAGGGAAGTCAGTGCACCTTGAGAGAGTAAGTGAAATAAATCAGACACAATATCACATGATTTATCTTGTATGAGAAATCCAAAGTATAAATTAAGACCAAAATTAATACAGATGATAGGAAATATAGAGATAGATCTTTCTCATGGGGATTGGATCAAGAGATGGAGGGAGCAGAATGAAAGGGAGAGAAAGGGAATGAAAAAAAGAATGAAGAAGAGTTATATCCATGTACAAACTACATAAAAGTCGTGCGATTATGTATTGCAAGCATGTATAAAAAAGGGCAAGGGATCAAGAGATGGATGAAGAGGGGATGGAAGGAAGGGTAAAGAGATGAAAAAATGAATTAAAATGTATTATGTACCTCTACCAATTCCACATGAGGAATGTAAACATTAATTACTACAAACATGTACCAATAAAAAATATATGGCAGGAATTCAGATCAAATACTCCAACAATAGAATGTACATGTGATTCACATATGCCATGCCAACATGGTGGTCACATAATTCCTTCTTAGTTGTGGTCTGATTACAGACAGCCACATCAAATGCCAAATTCACCTCTTTCCCCTTGCACCGAAAACCCAAACAAAGCCAGTCTCAAGAGTCCTCCCCTCCAGCTCACAGGTAACATCTGATGCTGTCCCTGGGCTTCATTTAGGGACTCTTCCCCCTCCCAGGTGTGATGGCAGAGTGTGTGGGAAGTTTCACTTGCAAGTTGGAGTTGGTGGGCTTATACTTACACCCTGTAGGGTGTTTGCAGGAATCCTTAGTGTTTGGAAGAAGGGTGATGAAGAGAAGGGGCTGGGATATGCAGAATCTGATCCAGGATTCCAGCCTTTGCAGTACTTGTTTGTTCATTCATTCCCTCAGTTTTTTTCTTTTTTTGTTTACCATTCTCATATCTGCTGCTCCCTGAAGGGGCAGGGGCTGGAGCTGTGCAGGCCAGCCATGGTGGCTCTGTTTCCCCTCCAATGATCCAGATGTTAGGCATCATCTTTCTGATTAACGTTCTGGTTCAGGGTACAGGAGCTCCCCCACTACAGAGTACCTGTGGCTTCAGTGAATCACCTCTTAGCGCCTCAGATGCCACTCATCCTCCAGTCAGCCACTCTGGATCTCTTGGATATATTCTTGTCTTATGGGTTTTCCAGTCCTTGTGTGACACCAACAAATCAGACAGAAAACCTCAGAAAATTTGAGAGAACAAGAATGCTGACAGCAGGGGTCACTGTGGGACTTCTAATGGAGAGCTCTTTCATGTGCATGTACTCTGATGCCTGTGTTCCTGGGAGATAAGCCTTGTGTATTCACCAATGAGAACTCAGATCATGGTTCTCTCTGGGCCCAGCAGTCTCCTGATCTCCAGCCTGAGAAGTTGTTCTGACACTTGCTTCCATTCTGACTTTTCCCATGAAGCAGACCCTGTGCCTGCCCTGTCAGCCTTTTCTAATACAAGACCATTCACTCAGGTTTCTTATTGTTCAAGAATGGTGAGGACAGAGAGTAGTTGGGACAAATCTTGCATGAGAAGCCATTTTTTGAATGAGGTCCACAGGGAGGATATAAGGCTACTCCAAATCCTTTTTACACTACAAGGGCTGTATTTACTCTAGTTTGGGCTTCTGTCATGCTTATATATTTCTCTCACTGCACAAATAGGTATAGATCTCACAGCCTTGCATCATATTCCCACCTTGTGTCTGCCTCTCTAGGTCAGACCCCCAAGCAATGTAACGCTCACCTCTGATTTAGCAGCTATAAATCTTTGTCTCTTTCTTTCTCCCAACCTGTACTCTTTCAGCAATACTCCCTCTCCGAATCTCCAGGAATGTTGGCCAGACTCATCTGATACCTGAACAGTGGCATCAGTGTTTATCATGAAAATACATTGTGGTGTCAATGGAAATCAAGAAAACTTCCCTGTTACCTTCTGAACTAATAGCTAGCATCAAAGGAGAACCAGGATTCTGGGTCATTAGTCACCTTTCTGGGTCAAAAGTTATCTTTATTAACTTTTTGTTTATTTTTGGCCTTTATAGCAAGCATTCATCTGAGTGTTTCTTTTAGATTTGGGCTGACAGACCTGTAGCCTACAGTATCATACAGGACAATAGGGAAGTGAAGTAAACACCCTTTGCTGGAGCTATCAGGTTTTTCACCAGCCTCTCACTGCCTGTGAAAACATCCATTATCAGTGGTGACAATTTCATCCATTCATGCACAATTGATAGAGTCTGCCTCCCTTCCATGGAAATATCACTTAGGGAACTTACGGGTTATCACTAATAGAGCATATCATCTTTACACAGGCAGAAATTATTTTCTCAAGACACAGAATCTCTCAGTGAGAGACAGTGTGGTTACATTTCTTTTACTCTTACATCATCATAGAGGATTTCTTTATCAAAAATGCCGGTTTGCAGTACAAAACTGATTAGGAGATATGAATTTAGGGAGTAAGAAATACTTGGTACATTCAAAATAGATAGTTTGATGAGAATTTAATAATTTATGATGTTGGAAACAGAGTATCTGGAAAGCCTGTGGACAGTGAAAACCATGACCTGTGGCATCACCTGTGGACAGTGAAAACCAGGGACCACTGATGTCTGTGCAGAAGATGCACAAGTTCAACTGGGAAGTGTGTTGGTCTACAGTGACTCCACATATTTAATCTCTGAGGAGCGGTTGGAACCGCTGAAGCTGGAAAGTAATTACATGTGTAGGACGAAGCCAGCCTGAGAACAAGGGAGCTCCTTGAAGCATGTAAATAAGCAGGTGTAGCTTGTTAACTGATTGTTGGGCAGTGAGGTGGAAATTAACCAACCTCTCGAGGGTATAAATAAATGCTCTATTGTTCTTGGGCAGTTCCCCTTCACCGTTTAGGAGAGAGAGGACATCCACCTGATCCCAGCTTTTTGTCACTTGTCTATTTTTTCCTCGTTCTCACAGCCATTCATTCCCAGGGTACAACAGATCCATAAAAGGAGCAAACAGTCCAACCACACCATCTTCCTCTTCTAAATGTAGAAAGTTGTAGGAAGTGCGTTAACTTACCTTCAATGCTCAGCTATGTAATGTTCGGTAAAGGGTTGCGATATTGTGGCCAACAGAGGGTACTCTGGGTATGACAATAAAGTGAGAGATAGAATGTGACTTTTATGGGGGAAATAACTGGCTTTTCTAGTGGGATTGAGTGCAGTGTACCTCAGGGTTGTGTGACCATCCCACAGTTGGGGCTGAGCTAGATTCAAGAAGACACTCACTGCTATGCTTGTCTGCCATAGGAATGATCATTCAGGCCACCTTTTTCTATGATGACTAGAACCACCACCCACCCCAGAGTCCATGAGGGGCTAGAAATGGGACAGGAATATTTGCAAGAAGTGACTTGCTCTGAGCAATGGAAGGAAAGAAGGAGAGATAAGGATGTGTTCTGCATGACTCAAGTTTCTTTCATTCTCCTCCCTTTCTTCACTCCTTTCTTCCTTCTTTCCTTTCTTACTTTCTTTTTTTTTGAGATGTGGTCTTGCAATATAGACCAGGGTAGGCTAGAACTCATGATCTTTTCATCTCAGCCTCCCAAGTGCTGGGTTTATAGACATGCACCACCACACCAAGCTCAATGCTCTTTCTTAATATACAATCAGCATTTGCCTTGTTACTCTGCTGTTACCACTTCAGAGAGTCCAGGTGGGAGGTTCTACCTCATTGCCCCCTGGGTTTGCCTTTGGTAAGCTGGATTTGCAGGGTTGCATCTTGTTTAAGTGTCTTCTCATTTTTAACTTTTTAATGTTCAATTCCTGGGTTGATGCTTGGCAGTTGCCTATGGTGAGTAGCTTTTTTGCTAGTATTTTGAACCCTTAGGAAATGACTACTTCTTAGAGGTGTCTTCCAGCTGTAGATGGCTTTTGGGTTTTGAGTCTGTTGAAAGATCCTACTTCTTCAATTTACTGGGGGTGAGAAATTGATGCCTAATACCCCAGCCTACAGTTCTTTGGCACTGGCCTATTGTATTTTTTATGACCCTTAGGCACTGTGAGTCTTGGTATACCAGGAAGAACAGCTGGTTAGAACAATTATGTCACCTTGGTTAAAGAAGTATAATCAGTAATAACTATCAGTTTTCCACCTTTAACCATATGAACTAGATTTGTGATTATGTAACAAAGTTTAAAACAAACTAGAAAATTGTATACAATAAACAAGCCCTTAATATGACAATTTTACTCTCAAAGAAGAAAATTTAAAGGTGGTTGGGGGAAAATAGAAATAGAAGAAGAGGAAGAGATTAGAAGCAAGGCTGGAGAACAAAGGAAGATCATGCAAACTTTGTGAAACTGGTGCAGAAGACAGGATGGAGAGAAGAAAGAAATAAAAAGAAGAACAGAACAGAGCAACAACCACAAAAAACCTAGAAACCATGCTCACACTCATATAAAAACAAGAACAAGCAATGAAAAAAATAAAACAAAAACAAGGAAACAAACTAAAAACTAAAGAGGAGAAAGAGAGAGATGGACAGATCCACTTAAAGGTGTGTCTCTGCTGTCACTGGTGGACAATATGGGCAGAGTCCAAATCTGTGTTGTTTAATCCCATCAAGCAAGCAGTAGCTTTACAGTGGAGTGTTGATAATCTCAGTAAGCATTCATCTTCATTTCCCCTGAAGTTTAGACTGGTTTCTGGCCATGAGGCTGGAACCAGACCCATTCAGCCTGCAGCAGTAGTGCACCTTCTTCTATGACCTTGAACTCAGCTGGAGGCCACTGTGTAGAGCCAGCAGTAGTTCTGAGTTTCAAGCTCAGTTGTTTCTTCCCCAAGATGACTCCCAGCCCCTTCCTGTGGGAAGTCTGAACCCCTGCACCACTTACCAGCCACCGCAGTCCTCTGCATCCACTGCTCCCTTCCACTGGTGTGTCTCTCTGTGGAGGCCTCCGGATTAACCGGCAGTCAACATGCATCTGCAGGTTCAAGCTGCTCTCTCACATGCAGTGAGTCTTGGCTTAGGGAGAAGACACTACCTGCCACTTCCTTCTTCTTCACTGAAGTTTCTCTTTTCACTCTCCCTTCAATTCTCCCTTCAGTGGATCCAGGGGACCCACTACCCTCCTCCTTCTCTTCATGTAGCTGTATCCTAGTGTCTGGACACCAAATCTTTTTTTTTTTTAATTTTAAAAATAAAAGGAGTAAAACATTAACAGACAGACAACCTTTTACAAAATAGCAAAAGAACACTACAGAGCAAACAGAGTTACAAACAAAGTGGTAGGAAATTAACAATTCTTGTTGTATTACATATTGATATATTCAAAGTGGTTTCTCCTGAAAACAAATACAGATGTGCAATATTGATCAATCAAGGACTGATTAACAGTTTCTTTCAGCAAAGAAATAGAAGACAGCAGAACAACTATGTTAACTATCCTATATATGCATATATACAAAATTTCTCCTTCTTTCTCTTCTCTTTTCCCACATTCCAGTTGCCCTTTACCCTTGAGCATTTTCCTATCATTACACAATGTTTATTATACCTCTGAGTTTATATTAACTCTTTCAAGTTTTACACTACTGAGACAATGTGGTGCTTGCATATGCAGGTCTGATTTACTTCACTTATGAGTATGGTCTCTAGTTGTGACCATTTACCTATAAAAACCTCGTTTATCTTTCTTTATAGCTGAGTAATATTCCATT
>NW_004955455.1:6316969-6318253 GCF_000276665.1 Chinchilla lanigera
CCTCTTTTGATCATTTTTGGTTTGAAGTTCATATTGTCTGCAAAAAGAATAGCTACCCCTACTTTGTACTGGGTTTCCATTGCATGGAGTACTGTTTTACATTCTTTGACTTTCAGTCTATGAATTTCCTTTTGAGTTAAATGGGTTTCTTGTATACAGCATTTTGTTGGATTTTATATCTTGATCCACTCTACCAATCTACTTCTTTTGACTGGTGAATTGTGGTCATTACATTAATGGTTATTACTGATATGCATTCTCTTATCTTTGTGATATTATTTTCCTGTTCTTGGTTCCCTACTTATCCCCTCTATTTAATTGCTTGCTATGCTTGGTGATTCCTTTTTATTGTTGTTCTTGGAATTTTGACCTTTTTTTCTTTCTAGAATATCTTTTACCACTCTTTGTAAGGTTGGCTTGGTGGTCATGAATTCTTTCAGTTTTTTGTTGTGGAAGTATCTTCTTTCTCCATTAATTTTTAAAGATAGTTTTGCAGGATATATCAATCTGGGTTGGAAGTTTTTTCTATGAGGACTTGAAATAATTCAGTCCAAGCTCTTCTTGACTTGATGATTTGCGTTAAGAAATTTACCATGATTCTTAAGGGGTTTCCTTTATAAGTGATCTGTTTCTTTTTCTAGCAGGTTTTGATAGTCTGATCTTTTGTAGAATTTCTGGGATCTTGATTATTATATATCTAGGTGTAGATTTATTTTGGTTAGGGCTAATTGGAGTTCTATATGCTTCACTTATGGTATGTCAGATTCTTTTCCCATGCTTGGGAAATTTTCTGATATTCTTTCTGCAAAAAGACTTCTAATTAAGAGGTAGAACTTAGGAAACATGGCAGCACAGTGCTCTTCCTGGCTTAAGTACCCACCTGTGCATGCACACACTCCCCCAGCCACCAGTGATTCTCTTTTTATATCTAGGAGTTTAATCCATTTTGATTTGATTTGATATGGGTCAAGATTTACTCTTCCATATTTAGAAGATTTACTCTTCTATATATGTCATCCATGTTAACTCCTGCTTTTTCTGTGATATCCATCAGTTTTATATTGTTTTTCTTTGCATCACCTTGCAGCTGTTCAGTTGTTATTTCCTGGCTCTTTGTTATTTTTAAGAGATCTTTCATTTTGCAATCACTAGCTGCAATACTGTCTCCAAGGTCTAAAAGTCTATCTTCAGTGTCATTCATGCACTTTGGCCAGCTCTCAGTGGAATTTTCAATTTTCTGGATATCTCTTTGAATCTGTTTTGTGCATTTTAATTCTTTCCTGT
>NW_004955455.1:6318418-6360359 GCF_000276665.1 Chinchilla lanigera
TTATTTCAATATTGTTGTCATTTCTTTTTTTACCTGAGGGATTATTTCTGGTCTGATTTTTTTCTATAGCCTGATGGAGTTGTTTCTTTACTTCAGTTACTATCATTTCAGAAATTTCAGGTGTGTGACTTCCAAGTTCTTCTATGTCAATGTCTCCTAGACTTGTTCTTGATGGGATGGAAGTCTGAGATTGCATTTTTCTCCTTTGTGTTGACATCTTCTATTTGAAAAGAAAATTTTCTGAAAAATGTTGTTTTCCGTGGTTTTCCTTGTGAGTTTTGGTAGTAGGTAGCTGTATCTCTAATATCAAGGACTCTCCAGAAATAGTCCATGCTCCAGGGATATCTTTTGTGTATAGGAGATTCCTGTTTTTTGTCTGTCCCAAGATCCTACCTTCCCAATTAATTGAGATTGGGGTGTTGCTTTCGGTTTGGCTCATTCCCCAGTCAGTTCTTCCTTGGCTCAGTAGGGTTAGTTGAGGTTATTACCAGAGCTTCCCAATATTGTTATACAAGGGAGAACAAGTGATTATAGCAGATATTACATCCTAGCTAAAATAGTACAGTTAGCAATAAGCACAACATAGAAACTGACCAACTGAGGTAAGTACTGATTCTGTTCTTTAGACTAAAGGAGCAAAGTCTATAGCTATATAACAGAACTGACCATAAATTTTGAGTTTATATGCAAAGTGTTTTCCCTTGGTAGAGTGTATTTACCCAGGTTTTTTCTGGATAAGATGGCTGCCATGTCCCAGACACTTCCTGGGCTGGCTGTCCAATCTGCAGTGTAGAGTTATAGGTTAGGCACCAGGGTTTCTCTAGCCCAAAGGTCCCAAGGCTCACACTTGCTCCAGTGATCATGGAGGGTCAGGGTCAGAGTTTTTCCCTCCTAATCACCTCACTGAACTCCCAAAGTTCACTGGTGTTCAGTGTCACCCCCCATGAAGGTGAGGGAGTGGGGTGAGGATATTCCCCTCCTGAGCAACTTACTGAGGCTCCTGAGGTTCGCTGGGGCTCATCATCACTCCCTCAATGGTTGAGACTGACCAGATAACACTGAAGAATTCAACAGGAAAACCAATTACCTAGACCTTGTCTTTGTCCATGGCCCACCTCCATGCCAGCAAGACTTCCTTCAGACTCTGCACAGTGGCTTCCAACTAGGAGGTAGGACCTAGAAAACATGGTAGCACAGTGCTTTGCCTGGCCTAAGTACCCACTTGTGCTTGCACACACTCCCCCAACTATCATTGATTGTCTTTTTAAATCTAGGTTTTTGATCCATTTTGATTTGATTTGATACGGTTTTGATATGGGTCAAGATTTACTCTTCCATATTTAGATAAACATTTTTCCCAGCACCATTTGTTAAAGAGGCTATCTTTTTTCCAGTATATGTTATTCTATCATTTATCAGCAATCAGAGGGTTGAAAGGCTTTGGGTTGTTTTTGAATCCTTTATTCTATTCTATTAGTCAACATGTCTGTTTTTGTATCAGTACCATGCTGCTTTTACTATTGTAGTTTTATAGTATAATTTAAAATCTGGGACTAGTTTTGCTCCTTTTGTGCAGAATTATTTTGGGTATTCTGGATCTCTTTTGATTCAGTGTAAATTTTGAGTGTTTTTTACAGTTCTATGAAGAATGCTGTTGATATCTTGATTGGAATTACAGTAAATTTATATATCATTTTTGGTACTAGGATCATTTTGACAAGATTGGTTCTGTTTATTTTTAGAAATGAAAAATGAAAGTATTTTCATTTTCTGATTTCTTCTTCAATCTTTTTCAAAGTACGATATTTTTGTTATAGAGTTCTTTCACTGGATTAGGCTAATTTCTGTGTATTTAATTTTTTGAAGCTATTATGGATGGGATTGTTTTCCTGACTTCTTTCTTGGTGGGTTCATTGCTTTTGTACAGGAATGCTGGTGAGATTTTGTATTAATTTTTATCCTGCCTCTTTGTTGAGAATTAATATTAGTTCTGAGAGTCATCTGGTTGAGGCTTATTGTCTCTGCTATGTAACAGATCACATCATCTGCAGATATAGTTTGACATCTTCCTTTTCTGTTTGAATCCTTTTCTTTTCTTGCCTGATTACTCAGGCTAATGTTTCAAATACTGCATTGAAGTAGAGTGGTAAGAGTTGACACACTGGTTTTGTTGTACTGCTGGACAGACTGGTTTCAGGTTTTCCCCATTTAGTATAATGTTAGTAGTAGTTTTGTCATAAATAATTTTTATAAGCTTGAGATAACATCCCTCTGTATCTATTTTCATCAGGTTTCTTTTTTCATGAATGGATGTTAGATCTTGTGAAGACTTTTTCTGTATGCATTGAGATGATTATATAATTTATACCCTTTCCTCTATTTATGTAGTATATTGTGTTTATTGGTCCACATATGGTGATCCATCCTTGCATCCATGGGATGAAACTGACTTGGTCATAGTGGATAATCTTTTTCATGTTTGCATTCTCTTAGAATGTATCTGTTTGAGGATTTTCACTCTATGTTCATCAAGTAAATTTTCCTGTAGTTTTCTTTTGCTGTTTGAGTCCTTGAGTAACTTATGGTAAAACTAGCTTCAAGAATGAGTTTGGCAGCATTCCATTCCTTTCAATTTCATTAAAGAGTTTGAAGAGTTTGGACACCAGGTCTTCCCTGAAGTTCAGATAAAATTCAATGGTGAATCCACCGGGTTCTGGGCTTGCTTTGGTTGGTAGGATTTATAACATGGCCTTTTTCATTGTTGATTATTAGTCTATTTAGGTTATATGTGTTGGTATAATTTTCATAATTTGTAAGTGTCTAGGCATTTTTTTATTTCTCCAATTTTTGTAATATACATTCTGAAATAGATTTTTATAATCCTTTGGATTTTTGTCATGTGTGTTTCAATTTTTTCATTTCTAATAGCACTGATATGAGTTTATTATTTCCTTCTTTTGGTACATTGGCCAAATATTTATCAATCATATTGATCCATGCAAATGACCAATTATTTGAATCATGGACTCCTTTTATTTATGTATTTATTTATTTTTGTTTGTTTGTTTTTTGTTTTTCTTCCAGTACCGGGAACCGAACTCACGACCTTGCGCTTGCCAGGCAGGCGTTGTGCCACTGAGCTAAATCCCCAGCCCGGACTCCTTTTATGTTTTAAAGTTCAATTTTATTGACTTCTGCTTTGATCTTTATAATTTCTTTCCTTCTAAAAGTTTTGGGTTGAGATTCTTCTTGTTTTTCTGAGACTCTGAGATGCTTCATTAAGATATTTATTTGGGACTTATTCTGTTTTTTTCATGTGGCCATTTACAACTATCAACTTTCTTGTTAGAACGTCTTTCTTTGGGTTCCAAAGTTTAGGGTATGTTGTGCTGAAATTGTCATTCGATTCTAGGAACTTTTAAATGCTTCCTTGATTTCTTCTGTGACTCATCAATTATTCAAGAGTGCATTATTTAATTTTCATGTTTTTGCTTATTTCTGTAGCTTGTATTGCTGTTTATTTCTAGTTTCACTATGATTCAATAAATTATAAGAGATTATTTAAATTCTTTTGCATTTTTTAAAAGCATACTTCATTGTCTAATATAGGGTCCTTTTTGGAGCACGTTCCACATACTGCTGAAGTAAAAGTGCATTGTGATGTTGCTGGATGAATCCCTGTAGATAAATGTTATGTCCATTCATTCAATGCTATGGTTCAAACCTGATATTGCTTTGTTGATTTTTGTCTAGTTCACATCTCCATTTGTGAGAATGTGATACTGTAATACCTCACCATGTTTTACTGGTGTCTATCTATCCTTTTACATCTAGTGGTTATTATTTATGAAATTAATTATGCTGCATTCAGTGTACATATACTTACAATTATCTCCTATTTAGTTATTTTCTTTTTAAAAAAATTTAAAAAGTCTTAATATAATACAAGTAGGTATTAATAAAGATAGTATATTTACATTATATAAATATAATAATATAATGTGAGTGTTTTTATAGAAGTAAAAACACATCTTACTATGAAAAACAAAGTCCCATAAAAAAATTGGAGAATGACAATGGTTAATGTATTATATATTATGATCTTAAAAGCATGGCCAAATACTGCTCTGAGTACAAGTCATAAACAAAAATGATTCTTACAAAGAGAAAACAAAAGGATAAAACTCTTTTTTTTAATAAAAAAAAGAGCTAGTAGTAAAAATGAAATAAATTAGTATTTATATTAAAATATTTTTCAAACAATAGAACAGATTATTTGCAGAGTCAGAATTATTTTCTTTACCATTATGTAGTGACCTTATTTTGCTCTTCTGATTGTTTTTTCCTTGAAGTTCATTTTGTCTGAAAATAGGGTAGCAATTCCTGCTGGCTTTTGGGCCCCTGCTGCATGGACTATTATTTTCTATCTTTTTATTTTCACTTCATATATTTTTCTTTAGATGAGGTATGTCTTTTGCAGACAACATTAAATTGGGTTTTGCCTCTTATGATAGAGAGTGAAGATTGTGTACACTGTTATTATTGAAAGATATTTATTGAATGTTGTCATTGTATTATTTTTCTGGTGCCAATTCCTTTATTTTTTTCTTTTGGTTAATGAGTCTTCAAGTTATATATATTTTTTCTGTTTGGGCATTTGATGATGTTGGACTTGTTGTCTCTGTCTAGGATGCATGAGTACTTTTTTAAATACTGGTTTGGTAACTCTGAATTTCTTTAGATTCTTTTTTTCATTGGAAGTCTTTTTTTACAACCAATCTTCAAAGATAATTTTGGAGTATATAGTAATCTTGTTTACTATTTTTTCTTTTAAGGCTTGAAAAACTTCAGAGCAATATTCCCTGGCTTTGAAGTTTTGCCTCATTCACTTGGATGTCAAATTCTTTCCCTTGACTTGGACATTTTTCTGCTATGACTTCAGTGAAGAATTTTTTCTTACATTTTGTATTGTCTTCTCAACTTTTCTTAAAACCTATAACTCTTAGGTTTTATGTATTGTCTTGGTTACTTCTCTCTCGTTGCTGAGACAAAATACCCAACGCCCAAAATGAAGGAAGGAAAGGTTTATTGGGCTCACAGTTTGTGGAGGTTTCAGTCCATACTTGGCTGGCTCTGAGGCAGAAGATAACAAAGCAACAAGAGCAAGGGGGGATACGGCAGCCGAACAGCAAAGCAGCCAGAGCAAAAGGGAGGAATGGCGGCAAGCAGCTTCTTTTTCTGCCTCACTTTGTAAACAGGCTACCCCCACCTAAGGGGCGTGTAGTTCTCACATAATCTCCATGCCCTCCTCTTCCACAGGCTCAGAATGTATACAAAGTAAGCACTCTGGCTTCCTGCTAAGTTACTTAGCCAAACCTCTAGACTCCCCAAGTTGACACAATGTATCAACCATAACATGTATGTACATATGTATGTATGTATGTGTGTATATATGTATGTATATACATGTGTTCTAGCAGCTGTTGGACCCAGATTTCACGGTGTTTTGTTTTTAGAATATCACTGGATATATGATATAACCTATCAAACTTGTCTTCCAGTCCTGATAATATTTTTTATCAGATTTGTCATGTCTGCTGCCCATACTTTGAATTAAAATGCTCATATCCAGGATTTGTCCTTGACCTTTATTCATAATACCTACTTGTTTACTAAGGATCCATTTCTATGCTGCATTGTCTTTTTAAACTCAATTACCTTTTTGATCATGTCTTTTCAAAGCGCATTGAATATCTTTTTAATTTATGTGTTTGTTTACACCCTCTCTGAGCTCATGGAACATCTTTTGTATTTTCTGATTTCTTTCTTCTTTGATCTCTGCAAACTTTTATCAATTTGGTTTTTGAGTTCTTTGCTTGCTACTTTCTCCATTTCAGTGCCTGTTCAAATTAGCTTTTGGGGAGTTAAGAGTTTTGGAGGCATCTTTTTGCCTTGCTTTCTCATGTTCTATTGTTTCTGTTGCTTTCTCATGTTTCCATTTGGGAAGAACACTGTCAGATCCTGTGGAGATTTCTTTAGTTAGTGTATCACTCCCTGTTGTGTAACCTTGCTTTTAGTCATGTTGTGTTGTTCATGCACTTACTCATACTTTTCAACATATTAGGGTCAGCCTCAGTCACTACATTGCAAGAAAAAAACAACTATCAGTTTTGACAGCATTTTCAGAGCCAACCACATAAATTAATTAGGTTGTTTTAACAATTTTATACTTTTTAAAATAATCCTGCATGACAATGAAATAATTCTGATGGCTAGTAGGCTGGGTTGTAAACAATGATTAAAAAGTTAAGGAAGAAGTAGTTTAGAAGGAAGGAAAGAATAAAAGAGAGACAACCGCAAATAAGAGAAAGAAAAGAAACAGTGCTTTAGTAATATTAATTTTATATCTGGAATGGAGGGAGGAGGAGAGGACTTTGAGAGGTTTTTTGAGAGGTCAGAAAAGAATGAAAAGGGAGGAAGGTACAACTGGAGATTGAGGGCAGCTGTATGAAGGTCAGAAACGATATGCTAATAAAAAGCTTGAGTTTGAAATCTACATGTACAATTTTTGATGAGTGTTAACACAACATGACCATGAAAGACACTAAAACAATACCAAAGCAATAATTAATAATGATTCACCTTTTCACATATATGAACACTTCTCATATATAAGATAGAAAGAAAGTAATCACAAAAATATAAATAAGTAAAAGTAATAGAAATAAGATATGTTGGCAGTGTTTGTATATCAAAGTAAAGGATAGGGAGATATGAAATGAATTCTGTTTCTTTAATGTACATACTGGTGACTATACTGAAAAATACTCTCATGTACTTGAAATTTGCTAAATAGAACTTCAGTATTGCCACCGGAACACAAAAGGTAACTATATATGTTGATCAATGCATTGATTTTCTTTGTGGGAACCATTTCAAAGTGCATATGTATAAGAAGTCATCAGATTGTGTACCTTTACTATGTACAATATTTATTTTTCATGTTTACCTCAATAAAATTGGAAAATAGAATTTACACTTGACACAAAAGATGATAAAAACAAAATAAATCAGGTCTATATAAACAAATTAGAAAGCATTTCAAATTGCGCATCTTTCTTTTGAAATATAACTGTAAAAATTGAAATCAGTATTATCCTGTAATTAAGTAATACTGCCATTACTCAGATAGAATTCAGGCAAAGTAGGCATGGACAAAGACTGCCACAGCTAAGAGGATGATGGCACTGATGTTCGTTACAGTTCTCCAAAGGGGCTTTTCTGATGTGTCTGTGAGTTTCTTCTTCAGGGCTTCTTCCTCCTCTTTGGTCAGTTTGGGTCCTGTCTTCTGCAAACCACAGAATATGTCATAAGCTTTCCTGAGACACCCACGAGACTGCACAGGAAGATCTGAAACACAAAAAGATGAACAAAGTTTCACAAAATAGAATTCCTTATCAATGTAGTACGGATGACTGTAAAGAATGATCTCTATCGCTTGTGTTGGAAAGATCCTTGAGAAAATAGAGTTAAATGTATGTTTTCATGGTAGAAGTCCGATGAGTAAGGTATGAAAACGAGTGAAATTGGAGGAAAACATCAGCATGCTATGTTACAGAGGGTTTAATATCATTAGTAAATAAGGAGTTCCTAAAAACATAGTAGACCATCAACCCCATGTACACATACTAGAGAGATGAAGAAATAGTTCAAGGAATGAAAGAAAAGTTGTGTTTTTGCTTCAGAGCAGTATTTCTCTGGTGACAAATTGTTTTTAAACTCACTCGAAAAACCAGAAATTTAAGTTAAAACTATATGTAAATACCAGTGGCAAAATTTCAAAAATTTCACAGAATGTTATGTTAATGGGTCTGTGTGAAACAAACATTGTCATACATTCTTTCTAGGAGTGTATGCTTTGATTTCACTAGAGTGGAATTTGGAGAATATATTCAAATTCCATAGGCATTAATCTTTTCCTTTAACAAGAATACTTCTTGAAATTTATCTCAAAATTACCTAAAAAATACTTATGTATAAAACTGTTGCTGATTAAAAAGTTTAACAGATCTTTCTAAATTTAAATGCCTATGAATAATCATAATGAATGTAAGGCTGAGAGATGAATGATGATAAAATTATATAAAATAAATGAGATACAACAAGAGCAGTACTTTGAAGGAAATGTATATGACTTTTATTTTTACACTAGAAAGTAAAGGTAGCTAAAAGTTAATGAAATAATATCCAGCCTGTTAGAAACTATACCCAAGAGAAAAAAACTCAAATAACTTTAATGGAAGAATATGTATGAGAAGCAGTAATGAAATAGGAAAAAATAATAATATAGAGAAATAAAGCTAAAAGTTGTTTCTTTGATAAAGCAAAATAGTCTAGTCCATCACTTCAGGGCCTTTTGGCTAAGATCAAGTGTAAAATAGTCTAGTCCAATGACGGTGAACATTTTAAAGGTAAGTGTCCAAAGTGCAATGGAAAACTCACTTGTTTGTCACAAAGTGCCAACACTGCAAGAAAACCTGAATACTGAGGCTTTAGTTTAGAAAAAACAACTCATACACTAACATCTTTTGTTGTAAAAGAGAAATAACACACCATAAGTTCATTACCACTGGGTAGTCATAAGTAGGATTTTACAATGAAAAGTGAAATCACAGCAATTATATTAGGAACCAAATGTAAGATAGAACTACAGAGGTAGCAGAAATGGAAAAGATAATGGAGTAATTTTATGCCAATATATTTAGTAAATAATTTTATGCCTACGTATGGGTACTAATAGACAAATGCCATCTTGCTCTTTCTCTGTATGTGATATATACAATTCTACAACTGATGAGTGAATAATTCGATACTTTAAATAACTCTAGAGCCATTATATAAATTTAATTAGTACTCAGGAAGCTTTCATCTCTGACTTTATTGTTTCTATCTGTCTTGATGTGTCTGTGTGGCTCTGTGTGTGTGTGTGTGTGTCTGTCTCTGTTACACACACACACACTACTCACTCACAAGTATCCCAATAGAATTACTGAAAAAATTACAATTTCATCGGAGATATTGTTCAGATATTTTTGAAATATTTCCATGAAATAAGAATATTTGGGAGCTGGGGATATAGCTCAGCAGCACAAATGTCTGCCTGGCAAGCACAAGGTCCTGAGTTCAATTCCCTGTACACCACCCCCCCAAAAAATTTGGTACTTTCTGATTTATTTTATAAAAGCACTACTATCAATACTGAAACCTAGTGATGGAAAATTGTAAGCCAGTCTTATGCTGGAGCACAGATATAAGCAACCCAAAGAACTAGATGACAGTAATCATTTTTCCAATTTGTAGAAAATAAGCCAAACCAAATTAGAAACGCTGTCTGCAGAAGCAAGGCAAATATCTTGACATAATTAATTGTATCAGTGATTTTTAAAAAATAATTAAGTAAACAAAGCTATGATGAGGATTCCTAGAAATCAGAACTTAGTTTTGAAGAATACATATATTTTCTTTCTTTTTTTTTTTCCCTTTTTTTTTTTTGGTTTTTCTCCGGGAACCGGAAACCAAACCAAGAACCTGCCCCTGCCAAGCAAGCCCCTTTGCCACTGACCTAAATCCCCAGCCCCTATTTTCTTTCTTTTTGATAGGAGATGGAAATATTGTGGGGAGCTTGGTGTATATGGGGAAAAATGAAGAAGCCTGCTGTCTTAGCCACTTTTCTCTTGTTGCTGGGACAAAATAATCTTATGCCAAAAATTAAGCAGGGAAAGGTTTATTTAGCTCACAGTTTGTGGAGGTTTCAGTCCATAATCAGCTGGCTCCAAGGCAGTGTGGCCCATGGCAGAGGACAACAGTTCATGGAGGAGGAAGACAGCAAAAGGAGCAAGAGGAAAAAGGGGGGGAGATGGCAGCAAGCAGCCTCTTTCCCTCCCTTACATTGTATGCAAATAACTCACCCCAGGGTGGGTGTAGCACTCACAGCCACAAGCCCAGCACTGGACCATGAATCAATAATAAACTCTAGAAGCCCACCTCATGACTGCATGAGGTTTTGAGGGGGACATCCAGACACAAACCGTAACACCTGCTTATTTGGAATGGAGAATATATTGGAGAATTGTGAGAGATATGGTTGGATACAACTTGAGGGTTGATACTTGAGCACAATCATGATTGATTTGTTGAACACAATATATGACTAGGAACAGAAGATAATTTATAATTGATTGTCATGTCAGTAGCTGGCACATCGTTTCTTTTTTAAAATTTTATTTATTTTTTATTTTAAAGAGAATAGAAAAAAACAAAATAACAAAAGCAAACACAAAAACAAATCAACACAAAACTATAAATATGATACAGAATTTCAAAACAAGATGATAGGAAATCAACAATGGATGTTGTATTACTTATTGTTACCTTCAAAAGAGTTGCTCAGATTATCAGATATAGACATGCAAGATTGATCAAACGAATAAACATTAACTGTTCCTTTCAATAAACCAATAGAAATTAGCAGTACAATTATCTTAGTTTCACATATGGATGGATAGAGGGATAGTTGCATTTGATGAATAGATTTCATATGCAACAATTAGTCGTGTTGGGTGATTAAAGGATAAAAATTTAGTTTCAGTTTTCTGCAAATCTAATAGCTTTTTAGGTAGCTAAACTTAGTGGCATTAAAGATTTTAAAAAGTACTACTAAACAAAGCCATACATGCAGAGTTCCTATATAAAAACCAAATTCAAGCCAGATAGTACCTTCCTCAACAGTGTCAACTTCTTCCTGCCTTTTGTCTTCAGCATCTAAATCAATTCGTTCTTCTGTACTGTTCCAAAGAGCCCAGCACAGACGATGCAGCTGACAAGAGAAGAGACATGAGTTCATAGCGATGAGCAAATGTTTCTAATGATCCAATAGTACCTTTTCCTAGTGTATGGTTAAAAACAATCAATCTGCACAGATTATAGGTCATGACTAAAAGTCTCCTACCATATACATTAATCATTTTGAATTATTTTGTTTTTAAATCTTCTAGCAGTTAAAAACAACAATCCAAGTAAGAGTTTTAGAACTCCAATTTCTGGATTGTGATTTCAGAAAACCAAAGATTTAGCTAAACTATTCACCCTGTTTCACCCATTGTCCTATCATGTAATTATTAACAGTTACATAATTTTTACTCTAACTTTGTCTAATAGTTTAGATACAACCTGTATGTAATTCTTCAGTTCCAGTTGCAATTAACACTCTTACATTTGGCCTTCCTAATTCTTCTGCAAATTTCTGTTATTGTGCAAATCACTGTTATGTTAAACCAGGTTTCACAGAATTTTGCTTTCTGTGTATAAATTACAATTTCCACAATTAGTCTGTATGTTGATTAAAAATTTAAAAAGAAATAACTTACATGCTACCTTTCTTTTCTCCACAGGTTAAATTCATGTAGTTAGGCAAAAATGAATAAATAACAGCTTTGTGTCTCTCTAAGAAAATTTTTGTAAGTATCAGTAAACTGTTAAATTTGTAATCCATTGAGTTTTCAGTCTTGCATTGGTTAATTTGGTCTATAGCCTATGGTTTTCTTGTACCAATTTACTAGAATTTGTGTCGAACTTTCTTACTTGTTATTGATGTAAGAAACATACACCTTGAGCTTATCACAAAGCTTTCTTGTCAGAGCTTACAGCTCTTACTCACACATTTCTTGTATTAAATACACTTCCCTTGTTAAAACTTTTGTCTTTAGACTCCTTGAATTCTTGCCTTAACTTGCATTACGTTCATTCTAGTCTTGCTCCAAACTGTCATCCTGGGATATCTTGTAACTGCTGTGCTAGGTTAGGTCTACCACACTTTCCATGACCATCTATGAATTAACTGTTGATATTTATCCATCTGATTGGAAAGTTCAGACCTCACAGTATTTTGAATCATGAACAAGTTAGGTAAATGTTCTCATCCTTTGACAATTGATTTTCTAATAATTAACAGTACGTTATGGTTATATCTATTGTCATTTATATAAGAGTTTACCACTGATATATTTTTTCTTTGGAAACTATGATATATGTTTTCCAGTGTTCTTTCATTCAGTTCTCAAACTTTATTGTAAACATTTAGTGATAAATTCTGTTGAAACTCTTTGGTAAAATGATTTTGATCACCCTGTGCTTCAGGATCTGCATTCACACATCATCTACTAGCTACTCCTCAAGGGAATATGCAAATAGGTATTACTTCAAAGATGATGTTGAAAAACCCAAGGTATACAAAGCTGTACCCATTAGTAATAAATTCAGCGATATTAGTAAATAAGTAGTAGCTTTAAAAATGACTAACATCTTCTAGGCCTTTGTGATGTCCCCATTTCAGAGACAATATCTTTGGAAATTACAGATATGTTTTTTAGTTTGTTTAGTGCTTAGACAAACAGATGGATGCTTACATAGAACTTATTCTAAAAGTGATTTATGTGTTACTATAATATTCTGTATGAGATTTCCCCCCTGCTTCACATATTATGAACATTTAAAAGAGAAGTTTAAGTAGCCTTTCCTCATAGTGCACTCTTCTCTTATTGATGAAAATCTAGATTGTCCCCATGTTTTCTATTTGAATACTTTTGCTGAGACAATGCTCATAAATAGATTTTCCTGCCTGTATTATGTGTCTATATAAATTACTAAAATGGAACTGTTGACTTGTTAAGCATGAGAATTTAAAAACTGTCAGTGCCCAATTGCTCTCTTACAATTTATAAAGTTTAGACTCACCAACAATTATGGACTGTGGGAATTTCCCCACATTCTCACCATCACAGGCACTATTCATGGTGAATATGTTAGCCATTTTGAAAAGTGAAGCATAATACCATTGTTGCAATTTTCCTTTTGTTTTTGGTATTTTTGTTTTTTTGGTACAAGGTTTTTCTACGTAGTTCAGGCTGGCCTTGAACTCACTATTTAGCCTAGGTTGGCCTCAGAGTCCCAGGGATTCTCCTGCCTCAGCCTCTCAAGTGCTGGGATTACAGTTTGCAACATCATACCCAGCTATTTTTCCTTTCCTTGCCACCTGTTATTATGTATTTTTTAAATCTCTGTGCCAGTTTTCATGTTGTACATGAAATCCAAATTATCCCCAAAGTGGCTCAGTCCAGAGAAGAGCTCTCCTGTGAGGTATTTTCTGGTCTTTTAAGCAAAACTAAGTACTCTCACACTGATATCTTTTAAAAATGGTGTAGACTGACCTGCCAAGTGCATTGTGAAAATATTTTTAAGTCTGCAGCTCATTTCCCACTCTTTTACTTCTTAACTTCCTGTTGCTTCACATGTAACGGGTGCAAAATTGTTTAGTTGAGTGACTGGATGATAGCCTTTTAGGGTGCTTTTGGCTGTAGTGGTGTAATGAATCCATTAACCTAAGAACTGCTTATGTATTGTAGCCTTAGATGGCAAAGAACTACTTTAGAATGAGCATATAGTCATTATACATCACTCACATGTACATCAGGAATTGGTTTTGTCAGAAGTGAAATTCCTACGACGACCAGCATAGACACAAAAAAGAGAATGATGGCAAAATACATATAGTGCACTCCACAGATAATCTTAGGACAGTCACTGGCAACCACACAACTTCCTGTTCCATAGGCAAATTCTGTAATCATTCGAATGAGGCCCATCACAAGTCCAAATAAGAGACCCCAAAATGCTCCCTGAAAAGGAAATAATAACAAAACAATTTTTAAAGAAAAGATGCTGCTACTCAAATAAATCATAATTACCATCCTGAGTATTTTTTCAACTGAAGGACCAATAACTGGCTAACCATGAATACAAGTTTTTTAAAACAAGGAGAGTTGCATGTCTGTGTTCAGTGGGTTGTTGACCTCTGTAGTTCTGAAGTATCATTTTACTTTTTGATAATCTTATATATTTTTTAATTAAAAAAGAATTGTATACATTTTTGGAATAATTAGGTTACGTTTTGATGTAGACATGATGAATGATTAAATTAAGGTATTTCACAAATTCATCACTTCATGTTTTCATTCTCCACCTCTAGGATACTATTGTCTACGCTGATGAAAGCTGAAATTTTTCTTGACCTTTAATGAGTACATGTTACACACTTTTCAGCTAAAGCTAGGAAGGTTTGAGAGTTCTGCTAAGTTCTTGACATTTGAAAGTGTTTATTTTCTCTGAGATGTAATGGTGACTAGAAACTTCTGACTTCTGTTCTTCACATGATATGTTTTAAGAAAATAGTATAGTATGGAAATTAGGAATATGACCATTGGATGGAGGAAGATAAAATCTGAATCCTAAATCCCACTTACTATGTAAAATATTCCTGGTATGTAGATATTAAGCTCTTTGCACTTGTTCCTCTCTGAAAATTATAGTAATAAGACTAACAAAAATAATTAAGCAATTAAATGAGAAAGTCTCATCAGAATCAATTCATGTTTTATATCAAATAACAAAGCATTTTAATGCTTATTACTGTGCTTTTTTCTTTAAACATTTCACATATTTATCCAGTGTAACCCTCCCAGTAATGCATTAAGCTAGCAGTATCATTATTTTCATATAACAAGGTCACCTGGTTTACTTAAATTCACAATAGTCTAACATGGAAGAGTCATGATTGAACCCTGGAACTATGTCTCATCCACTTGTTTTCCTCAGCACTGGGCCAAGAGGGCACATAACAATTTGTAGGAGGTATAAGGGCTTTAGGATAAGTCTGAACTATATATTCACACATTTTTAGTGTAAAACACACACTTTCAAGGATTGGGAGCTGTGGCTTACCACAACTGAATTTGAAATGGGTCTTGAATTATATACATAGGATAGAAAGAATTTTTTTGCCTTGAGATAGGGTCTTAATGTGTTGCCAAATGTGGTCTTGACCTGCTGGCCTGAAATTATCTTCCATAAAAGAGGCTGGGACTGAAATTATCTTCCTCTCAAGAGGCTGGGACTGTAAGCATGAGCCATGATGCTCAACTGAAAGAATTATTGTCCTATCTTAGCAAACAACTGTTTCTTTTCACTCTGGTGGGGAACAGTTTTTCCAATTTTCACTTACCTGTTCATTGACTCTTTTGTAGAAGATGGCAAGCACGAAGACAGCTGAAACTGGGGGTCCAAGATAGCTAGAAATTGATCCAGTATAATGGAAGAGTTGTCCATTTTGAGACACTTGTACTAATGGGACCCACAGAATGCTGATGACAAGCAGCACGATGACAAATAGCCTGATAGGAAAACAAAATGATTTCAATATTAAACAAAAGCATTATAAGCATCTCCCTTGGGCTTAATTTTTGAATTCATTCTTGTGCTCTTTCACTGGTTTCCCAAACAAAATCAAGCTCCTTAAACTTGTGTGATCCCATATCATGTCTAATGATTATCTGTTAATAAAATTTCAATAGTTTCTCTTTTATAATTGGTCAGAATATGTTCATCTCTGAGATTAAAATACATGCATAAAACAATTGAAGTGTCATCAGTTGGTTAATAATTTTCACATGTGATTATTAAACCAGTTATAAGTATACATTACACTTTCTGTTTGTGTTCTTTCCTAGCTTGAGGAAGATTAAGCCTGCTTGCATAGATTAGAATGGAAATAGCTTGCAATCCCAACTGCTGAACGTCTTGGCAAGAAATGGTAATTTTTTTTTTTTTAAAGATAAAAGGAGGGAAACATTAACAGACATACAACATTTTACAACATATCACAAGCACAATACAGACAATACAGAGTTACAAACAAAGTGGTAGGGAATTAACAATGGTGGTTGTATTACATATTGATATCTTCAAAGTGGCTTCTCATGAAAACAGATATAGACATGCAATACTGGTCAACCAAAGACTCATTGACAGTTTCTTTCAGCATAGAAATAGAAGACAGAAGAACAACCATGTTATCTATCCTGTATATACACACATACAAAATTTCTCCTTCGTTCCCTTCTCTTTTCCCACATCCCAGAAGCCCTTTACTCTTCAGTGGTTTCCTATCATTTCACAGTGTCTATCATACCTCCGAGTTTAAATTAACTCTTTCAAGTTTTACACTAGTGACACAATGCGGTGGTTGCACATGTATGTTTGATTTATTTCACTTATGAGTATGGTCTCTAGTTGTGACCATTTAAATATAAAGGCCTCGAGTTTATCTTTCTTTACAGCTGAGTAATATTCCATTATATAAAAGTACCATAATTTTCTTATCCAATCCTCGGTGGATGGACATTTGGGTTGCTTCCACATTTTAGCAATTACAAATTGTGCATTAGTCATTCAAGAAATGCAAATTAAACCAACACTAAGATTCCACCTTACCCCAGTAAGAATGGCTAGCATTAAGAAATCAACCAATAACAAATGCTGGTGAGGCTGTGGAGAAATAGGAACCCTTCTCCACTGCTGGTGGGAATGCAGACTGGTGAAACCACTGTGGAAATCAGTTTGGAGATTCCTCCGAAAACTAGGTTTAGAGGTCCCATTCAACCCAGCTATCCCCCTGCTGGGTATTTTCCCAGAAGATCTAAAAACATCATATCACAGTGATATATGTGCACCTACGTTCATAGAAGAAATGGTAATTTGTACATTTTACTACTCAAGTATTCTAGTAGGTAGAAAGATTTGCTTAACAATCTTGGTTAATGGTAAAAAGCTATTAGATATTCCTGAGGTCCTAGGATCTTATCATTGTACAACCGTGTATCAGCCTTATTCTTTGTTGTCAATAAAGCCATGCACTTTTCTTGGACTCTTCTATACATGATGGCAAACAGGAAGACAACTGCAGTTGGAGGCCTAAAGTAGCTAGAAGGTGATCACAGGTAATGGACTGGTTGTCCATTTGAAACATCTGTGCTACTGTGAACCACTGAATGCTCATAGCAAGTAGCAGACTGACAGGTAGCATAGTAAGAAACAAATATGTAAATGTTAATCAAAAACATAGGCTTAGAAGTGCCTATGATGTCAGAGGAATGGATCATTTAGGGCACTTTCACCAGAGAATCGTGGGGCTCTCTCCCACACTTCCTTCATCATTCTGCTTAAGTGCCATTTCCTCAGATGAATTCCCTGAGACTTTTGTTAAATTGTCGCCCTCTTCTCATCCTGGTTTAATTTTTTAGAACTTCTGATCACCTAATGAATTTTACAGTTATTAATTGTCTGTTTCCTCACAAAGGCATAAATTCTATAAAATAGGAATTTTAAAAGATACTGCTGTTTCATATTCATGTTCTGAAAAATGGTAAGCTTTAGATAAAACAGGAAAAGAAAATCCTGGTGCCCAAGATCTTGCAGCTCTTAGTGGGACTCCTGTATCTTGGAACTCATGAGTTCTAGTCCAGCACCTTCTCTCCCACAGAGACATAAACCCTTTACTGTTCCCCCCTCTCTTACTGCATTTATAAGGGGTTATGATTTAGGCCAAGTAAGGTCTTTGCATTGTCTCTGTAAGTGTTCAATGTACTGAAGCTGTTGCTATTATCACTAACAAAGCAATAGAGGGGAAGTTTCTCTTGACACTAATATGACTGAAAAAATAACAGTGCTCCTTCAGTATTGGTCTTCATAGGTACTGCACTTGAATACTGTACTACTGCACTGAGAGTGTTTCTACTCTAGTCACTGAAGCCTAGATTTCCAGGTTGTCCCACTTAGCAAGCCACGGGAATGAAGCGATCTTAGTTTCACTTCCACCTAGTTTCAAGGATCCTGAATTAACTGCAAGTGCTAAGCCACATGTTCATAGTGACTTGTTTTTTTCCTACACTAAGTATATTACTAAAAAATTGGAGAGTATAAACTTAGAAATAATGTATCTATCATAACTTTAACTACATTTAGAATTATTATCATGATCACTTTGATTATTTTTGCAAGAGTCAGAATCAATTTCTTTTCTTTCAAGTTCCCCTTCCACATTTCCTTTTAAATAGAACTTTTAATCTGAATTTAATTTTAAAAGTCAGAGAGTGAAAGCTATGCACACATATAGCAATCTACTGCTGATGAGGATATGCCCATGTATACTATGAGGCCTAAATGAGAGTGCTCAATCCAGATGTCTACGGACAGTAGAGTAAGTCTATTATATTATTATGATAGAAAGCATAGAGCAAGAAAATGAATAAGCTATCACTACACATTGCAACATGACTACATGTCACAAGCATAACAAGAACTTTTAGCCTATTGGGTTATTCTAAGTATACTAGTACCAAACTGTAGACTAAATTATTGTATTAGAAATTGCGTTATTTAGCTTGGAAAGAGGAGATTCTGAGTGTTGGTAATTTCTATTTCTTGACTTGTGGTTATGTAGATGATCATTTTTGGGAGCTTCACTGAGATATACTTTTATGTTTTATGTGATTTTTGTGTGTGTGCTGTACTTTAATTTTAAAAACATTTCTAAAATGCTATGGAAATAGATTCACTTTGAAAATCATGACGGGGAAAATGAGACTATGTTTTACAAGGTTTCAGGTTGTTTTCTTCCACCTCCCTGCCTTCAAGGCCCCTGGGTTTCTCAGGGCTCCCTCCGTGGAACTGGTTCCTGTCCTAAGTCTGTCCATTTGCTGCATGGACAAGCCCTTTTTGAATGGAGTAGCTGATAAAACCCTTTATTACTGTGTGGATGAGTTGCTGTGCTAACCCATGTAATGCCCATGGAAATTTCTATGGAGAACACAAAAACCAGAAAGTGGTAATTACACCCCTTTACACCCTTAAAGGAATTTTGCAAATGTGTGGCTGGAGGGTGTGACGAAGGGAAGATATAAGTAACAGACACACATGAAGGTCTAGAAAAGCAATTTGTATGGCCTCAGTTTTTGTATGTGGAAAGAAAAAATTTGAGCTAAATATTTTCTTTTTTTTTTAGTGTATGTTTGCAGTGCATAATGCGGACTCGTGTTTATAGCACTGCAATTCATAATAATTAAATCTTGGAAGAGGCTTATATGTCCATCAACAGATGAATAGATAAAGAAAATGCCATGTTTCCACACAACGGAGTACTACTCTGCAATAAAAACAATAAACTTGAGGCATCTGCAGGAAAATGAATACACCTTGCGACCATAATGTTAAGAGAAATAAATATTTTCTTTTTTTTTTGGTTTTTCTCCCTACCGGGAACCGAACTCATGACCTTGCACATGCCAGGCAGGCGCTTTTGCTGCTGAGCTAAATCCCCAGCCCGAAATAAATATTTTCTAATGATACTTCCCCCACAGTACAATTCTATGTTAAAGCCAAAGGCTGGGGAGTTATAGCCCACTTCTGTCTCTACTCTTCCTTGGTAGAAATCAGGGTTCCCTCACCGTCCAGCTATCAAGAGCTCTTTCTCTGATGCGTGCTTCCTTATCTTGGTGTAGATATCCATGGTGAAGAGCGTGCTGGAACTGTTGAACATGGAGGTCAGGGAGCTTGTGAGGGAGGCCAACATGACTGACAGCATCAGGCCTCGAAGTCCTAGGGCCAGAAAGGATTTAAATCCAGTTAGAAGCTGGATTCTATGTTCTACAAGTGCTTTGCTAAACCAGAGAACATTCAAAGGTAAACATATCATAGGAAACTTTGATTAGATAACATCATTATTATGAATATATATCAACAGGTAGTATTTTCTACATATTTCCTGGTGATTTGAGAAATCAAATACACTTAGTTCAAAATATTAACCTAGACATGATCTACTGGAAAGTCACTTTGGAAGAGAGGAAAGAATCCAGTCTCATTTCTTTTTGGAAGAGAAACTCTGGACTTCCTAAAGACTGACAAAACTGTAGAGGCCTGGTAGGTGGCACTGCTGAAGAGCTATCAGTGGACCAATATTTGGCTTTTAAAGCATTATTGGAGCTTCACACTTCGGTACTTTCGGCTCATTATTAATGATCCTTAAGGCTCCTGATACAGGGTAGGGTGGGGTATATGTGAGGCCACATTTGTGGATCATGTTCTCTTTATCCTGAAAATGTTCAGGGAGGAGAAAAGTCACTGAACTCTTAGCCAATCTTTGATGGGCATATGGTGCAAGATCACCTGTTAATTTTTGATATCTGTACCCTATTTTGTTTTGTTCACAGCAATAAAGACCTTCTGAAATCCTTATCATTACTTATTTCATAGAAGTGACTTATTTTCTCCCTTGTAAAAGTGTAATGTACATTCCAAAGTCTGGAGGGATTTGTGCTTATTTCATTTAACTTTTCTAAGCACCAAAGCAGTGCCTGGAAAATACATTTAATAAATAGGTATAAATCCTGTAGATTGAAGTATGTTGTTTGGGTATCACTGGCCTAAAAATGCAAAGTAAATAATCAACCTCTAGTTCTCTGAGATTATAAATTTATAGCTGTATAATTCCTTTATTAACAAATGGGTCATTCAAATGTTTTTGACTGAGTTAATTGGAAGAGAGTCTGAATCTGGAGGAGTAAAGATGCTTCCAACAGAACTTCTCATTTTTGAATTCTCCAGGATCATCCCATTGCTGACAGCCTGAGGGAAGCACTTAAGAAATGTCCAATTAGTAGAAATAAATTAATGGAAGTAAAAATTATCCAGCATTATTTCACCTCCTTCTTCTTAGCCCACCTATCTACCTGGCCTCCAAAGCTGAGCATGAACATTTATTTACCAGCCGGCATCAGTTCCAGCACCAGTGTAGGGTAGGCATAATTTGTGCAGCCAGCTTCAGTGCCACAATGCCTCCTACATTCAGAAGGTACAACACAGGCCACCATATCTGAGGAGAGATGGAGAGGCGAGTTCAGTGAGTGGGGCTCAGTCAGGCACAATCCACAGATGTTGGAGAAAGAGATAAGATGGGTGGGAGGGAAAATATTTGACTGGAAATTGAATATTTATCTTTGAATTCAGTACTACAGATTTGGTCACTCTTTGCCCAAAACAGAACCTGCTTTGCGTCTTATTCTTATAGTTCTCCCAGCTCTGGGCAATGGGGAAAGAGATGACCCATGGTCTGGAAGGGCTAGTGAGTGAGAACAAACAGGGAGTTCATCCAATCCTTCAGAAAGACAACAAGAGAATAAATCCCCTCAGAAGCAGTGAATTTCAGAAATAAACACCAACGTCACTCAGGAAGCTAGATCCCAAATCTACTCACATTTATCCAGTGCTGTGCACTTACATCTAGGAAGTGTCACTTGTGAAGGTCAATTGGATGACTGGTCCATGAATGATGACAGTTGCACAACATCTTGAACATTTTTTGCTTATACCAAAAAGTGGTAAGCAATCACATATAATAACACTTTAGTACTTTTTTTTTAACAAATTCTTTTATTCTCTTTTAATCCTTGCCCACAAAAACATCTTTTTTGGTTACTGTTAAGATAATAGTTTGTAGTCTTATTTCTATGTGTAACATCATAATTTATGCATTTCCCACATTTTCAGCACTTGGTGTGCAGTTTTCCATAAGGAGGGTAATTAAATTGAGGTAGTTGTTTGCTGTTCCCTTACTGTTTATTATCCCTTTATTCTTTACTGATATAAACAGCAAGGGATAGATGTCAGTTATTTAATTTCAATATTTAAGTAAAGTGAAGTAATGTCTGACTGAGGAAACACAGTGAATACAACATTATTTGATAGGTTATCTCAACAGAAATAAGTCCTCACATTGGCTAAGAAAGAGTTACATATATTTCCTTCACTTTTTATGGAAAGTTTATTTATTTGTTTATATTAGTACATGTTAATAATAAAGTACTGGAGTTCATTTTGGTAAACTGTTACATGCATTTAACATATCTTGATTTTTTTTATCTTCATCTCCTCCTTTTCCTCCGCAGGCCCTCTGATCCTCTTCCTCATTTCAATAGTCTGTATCCCAGTTTCTGCTCATGTCGTTTATTTATTTATTTATTTGGTTTCTCATATAAGAGAAAGTATGTAATATTTAACCTCCTGAATATGGCTTAATTTCCGACACAGTGATCTCTAGTTCCATCCATTTTCCTGTAAGTGACATGATTTCATTTATCAGTTCATTTATTCATTTCATTTATGGCTGAATAATATTCTGTTGGGTGTATATTTCTTCACCTATTGATTTGTTTATTGACATCAAGGCTATTTCCATAGGTTAGCATAATGTGCATGGTACAATTATAAATATGGCTATGCATGTACCACTATAATATCCTTTCTTTTAGGGACATACCCAGGAGGGATATGGCTGGATCAAGTGTCATTTCAATGTTTAGTTTTCCATGAGCTGTCCATGCTGATTTCAATAGCAGTTGTACTAGCTTCCAGTCCCTCTGACATGATTAGGAGGGTTCGTTTTTCCCGTACATCCTTGCCAGGACCCATTCTGTTCTTTATTCTTGATGATAGTCACTCTGATTGGTCTGAGATGAAACCACAATGTAGTCTTGGTTTATATTCCTGTAATAGCTCAAAATGTATTCTCAGATACAGATGTCTTTTGTGAAGTATCTATTTAGTTCATTGGCCCACTTTTCTATGGGTTATGTAATCGTTTGGTGTGAATATTTTGCTTTGTTTATATATGCTAGATATTAATCCTCTGAGGATTAGCTAGAAATTTTTCCCCATTAAGTGGCTCTGTTGATTTGCAAAAGCTTTTTATTTTGGTGTAATCCCATTTGTTGATTTTTTTATATTAATTCTTGTCCTCTTACAGTCCTGTTCAGGAAGTCATTACTTGTCCCTTTGCCAAGTATTTCCCCTATATGATCTTATAGGAGTTTCAAGTTTCCATTTTGTATCTAGGTCTTTGATCCATTTTGACAATTTTAGTACTGGGTCAGAGATAGAAATCTAGTTTCAATCTTCTGCATGTGGGAATCCAGTTTTCCTGGCACTGTTTGTTAAAGAGACTCTCTTTTCTCCAGTGTGTTTTTGGCACCTTTGTAAAAACTCAGATATATATATTTTTGTGTTTTCTGTTCTATTCCATTGGTATACATGTGTTTTTTGTTTCAGTTTTATGTTTTTTTTTGTTACTATGGCTTTGTATTGTAGCTTGAAGTGTAGTACTGTGATCCCTCTGGGGTTGCTCTTTTTGCTCAGTATTGCTTTCCTATTATAGGTCTTTTATGGTTTCTTATGAATTGCAAGATTGGCTTTACTCTTTCTATAAAGTATGACATTGGTATTTTAATCAGGATTGCATTGATTCTATAAATCTCTTTTGATAATACTGCCATTTTCACTTTGATTCTTCTGATCCATAAACAAGTGGTCTTTCCTTTTTCTAATGTCTTTTTCAATTTCCTTCTTCAATGTTCTATAATTTTCATTATAGAGGTTTTTCACTCCTTTGTTAGACTGATTACTGTGTATTTAATTATTTTGAAATTACTGTGAACGTAGTTGATTTCTTTCTCAGTGGATTCATTGTTAGTGTACAGGAACGCTCTTGATTTTTGTGTGTTGGTTTATTCATCTTGTCACTTTGCTGGCTTTGCTTATCAGATTTTTAAGACTTCTGGTGTACCTTTTAGGTCTTCTATGTAAATACTCATATAATCTGCAAATAGGATAATTTGACTTTTTCCTTTTCTATTTGCATCTCTTTTTTTCTTTCTCTTGCCTGATTGCTCTGAGTAAGTTTCAAGTATTATATTAAACAGAAGAGGTGAAAGTGTACAACCTTGTCTTATTCTTGTCCTCACTATCAATGTATTGGTGTCTATGTGCCCTTTTAGGTCAAATAGGGTTTATTTATGTAGTTGAGTGTGCCAACCTTCAGTGCATATATATTTACAACTGTTAACTTTTCTCGTTGAGTTGGTCCATTTACCAATATATAGTGACTGCCTTCCTTCTATGTTTGAAGTCAGCTTTGATATGAGTCCAGTGCCTGCTTTTAGGCTGCAGCTGGTTAGAGTAAGAGTTTTCATCCTTTTGCTTTCAGTCTTTGTATGTTTTTGCAGAGGAGCTGTTTATCTCACACGCAATATAGAGATAGTGTCTCTGTGTGAAAGTTCCCATTTATTGGATGCCAGGCTCAGCTTTGGGAGGAGAGTGTAAAACAGTAACATAAACACATGAGAAGCGAACCATGCATTATCAGGTAATTGAGGATTTATTGTTACCCAGGAATATTCAGGGAGAAAAATAAAATAGAGAAGGTTAGTGAAAATTAAACATTATTGATAATTAGAGTAATATTAATTATATATATATAGAGAGAGAGAGAGAGAAAGAGAGAGAGAGAGACAGAGAGGAGAAGAAAAGATACAAAGACAAGAAAAGGAGAAAAAAGAAAGGAGAGCAGAGAGATAGAAGTTATGTTAAGTGAAAGTAAATAAAGGAAGGATGTATAAATGGGAGTTGAGAAAAGAGGTCAGGGAACTATATTTAATTATTGAATTGACAAATTTTGATACTCCAAGGAAGCAATATTTGGTGTAGGAGTATATGAATAAACAACATAAAGTGTTATGCAGCTATAACAGGAAATTAATACACATAGGTATAGCGCATATACATATGCTTTATATAGAAAGAAAGACAAATGAACGAGTATAAAAAAGAGAAGAACAAGGAAAAAGAATAAAAGAACAAAATTGTCCTGCTCTGTTCACTAGGATGAATATTCCAGAGTAGTTTGTCAATGCTGCTGTCATTAGACTATTGTGTTTAGGAGCCTCTAGTGTTCTTAGAGCCATAGCATGCTGCATGAGCTGCTCTCTCTAGTAGGTCTCAGTCTCTCTAGAGGCTCCCAGCATTCACACCTACCTCTACCTCTGCAGCAGGTGTAGCAATGCGCATTCACACTTACCTCTGCCTCTGCAGCAGGTGCAGCACTGTGCTTAGGTGTGTCTCAACCTCAGTCCCTAGGCTGCATATCTGTCACGGCCTTTGTAGTAAACTCCACCCCATTTTTCTCTCTTTCTCTCTCTGGACTCTCAGCTCCCAGTTGTGTTGCAGTTCTCCCCTTCTCTCTCAGACACATAACAACTGGGGTTGGGAAAGGGACAGCTCTAGCTAATACCTAGCGACAGTCTGTATTTGTCCCAATACTCATGGGTCCTAGTAGCTACAGTATTCTAGGTTTTTCTCTGGCTTGTGCTCCCCAACTTGTGTGGAACTGGGGAGATAAGTTCTCACCATCCCCAATGTTCACCACTTTTAACTTTACCTCAGTTTCAGAGGTATCTCTCTAGTTCATGGTGCCCTCAGTGGCCTGAGCCAGGAGACAAAAGCTTGAGCCTGGACCTACCAGGCTAGCAGTCACCGCTTCTCACTTCACTGCAGTCCTCATATTTCTCTATGGTTCAAGATTTAAGAGTGCTTAAGATCAAGGAGACTCTCCTTTTTGTGAAGATCTCAATCTTTGAGCCTCCGCAGCCCAGTAGGAGAACTACCAGGCTCAGTTGGCACTGAGGTCAGTGGCAGCTAGGCTGAGTTCAAATGTCTTCTTTCTCTGGAGAGCTTTGAGTATTTCACAAAGCAATGCAGTTTTCAAACTTGAAGTACATGTTGCATTGTGGTTGAGCAGTTGCTTTGTTTTTAAATTCTTCTTAGCTGTATTTTTATGTTTCACCTCTTGGCTATCTTGTTTTGGTTGTATTCCCATAAATGACCCTGCTACCATCCTGTGAAGCCACCTACTTCCGAATCTGGATATCAGAGTGACCTGTGAATATTGCTTGTTAGACAATGGTGGTGATAGAAATAGCTGAAAGTATATTTTCAAGGAAAAATTTCAATAGTAGTAATCACTTTCATCTGACTTATATTGTAATTTCTCCTGTCAGCCTGATTCAGAACATTGAATTGATTCAGTCTATAGTTGTCTCAGAGGAACCATGTCAGTTAGCTTTCTGCTACTCTGCCTAAATACTTGACATAAACAATTTAAAAGAAGAAGGACTTATTCTGGCTAGTGGGTTCAGTTTCTTGTCTGCTGACTCCTTTGCTTTAGGCCTGTGGTGAGGCAGAAACATCCTGGCAGAAGTGTGTGTGAAGGGAAAGCAGCTCACCTCAGGGCAGCCAGAAAGCAGAGCTAGACTTTGAAAGAGTCAGAGAAAAAGAGGCAGGAGACAGGGTATTAAAAATATACTCTTCTAATGCATGTACCCGGTGGCCTACTTACTCCAAAGAGACCCACCTCCTATTGCTCAGTAGGTATGAATTTATCAATGGATTAGTGCTGTTAAGATTCAACCACCAGCTCTAGGCCCCACCTCTGAAGATTGCTGTACTGAAGGTCAAACCCTCAACACATGAGCGTTTGGAAACACTTCATATTTAAATCACAGCATGAACCAGAAGTTTAGAATGCATCTCAAAGACTTTGATCAAATATGTCAACAAACTCAGTCACATCAGGCAACTCATATTTGTCCATTTCTAACTCAGTTGCCAGTGACATTTTACTGTATTTTCTAGACTACTTAAAGTAAATCCACTTAGGAAAGTAGGACTCACTTTCTCCGATGCCTACAAGACAAAGAGAATAAAATACATATGTAAACAGTGCCAAATATACTGAATGTTCCTGCCTCTAATCCTCTCCATACAAGTGGTTTCTTTCATCTGGAGTTCTGCTTTTACTTCTTTCAAACTGGTTTTTCTAATTTGTCACCATTTTACCATATCTTGAAAACACTTAGAATTTAAACATAAGGAAGGGATACGGATGTATACCTTACCTGTATACAAAATGCGGCTGATCATTCCTGGCATCACAATGAAGAACATGGGCAGCAGCTTCAGGTAGCCACACATGACACAGGCCGCCTTCACATGAGACAGGTTCTTGCCAGACAGACAACACTGTACAATAACCTTTGAGGGAAACATGACATATTCATTAAAAAAACAGACAACGATTTCAAGGGAGGTAAATATCCCTCTTTAGAGTTTAATGTCACAATAAAAATTGTCACAATTAGTGGAAAATAATGGACTTTTGAGTAGGTCAGGATTTGATTTCTTTTATACATTATATACATGCTGTATTATTAAAGTAAGCTTAGAGATCCCATGCTGCAATGCAACAATGGTAGAATGCTTCTCCAGCTTCAAATACATTACTATGGACTCTAACACAAGTTGTTAATGTTGTTAATAGTGTTGTTAATATTGACATGGTCAGGATCTCCCTGCTGTTATCAGGTAATTGACTTCTTGGGAGATTAAGTTGGTTCCCATGAAAACACCATAGTCAGGAAGCAATGAGAATAGACTATGCTACATTCACAGATTTCTTCCTAATATGCTGAGAACCTCATATAATTATGAATAAAAATGATAGTATTAGGAAAATAATGCATAAAACATTACTTTTACTTAACATATACGATCTTCCTACTAAGTAATTTCTAGCAAAGCTGGATTTGTACCCACACTATGATAACTTCTTCATATTTTTCTTCTCAAGAACTGTTAGAACATAGGGATGGCCTTTTATACTTATTCCCTTTGGAGAAGCAATCCATTAAGAACAGCAACAGTACTGTTCAGCAGTGGGGGAGCAGATGGTATTTCTGGAGGACTATTTATAGACATTTGGAGGGACATAAAAAATCACAGGTGAGGAGGCAAGCCCAGTCAGCAGACATGCAGATTCAAGGATCAGATCCAAAGATGACTGTGAGGTCCCTTCTAGCAGACAAATCATATTCAGGGATGAAATACATGTATAATAAAGGTAATACCACAAATTGATGAAATGATGTATTATTTTGTTAGCTATGTTGAGAAAATCAGTCTATTGTAGAGAAAAATACAACTGAGTCTATTATTCAAGACAATCTAAAAATGTGAAATTAAAAGCCTGAAGTTCACAGAGACTATTTAAAGAGAAGAACAGGTAAATAAGCAAAACTCAATGCAAATCCATATGGTACTAAAAGAAATATTTTGAAAACAACAGCAACAAAAGGTCTTTGAAGTTCTAAACATAAAGGCGGAAAAACTGGGGCCTAAAGATGGGGAAGTCTCCTAGAAAACAGAGAGAAGAAACCACAAGACAGAAAAGATAAGAACATCAGAACCAGCTGAGGGAGAGTAATATCCCAAAACAGAAGGTCTCTAAAGGAAAATAAAATGGAGGAAACCAAGGAAAGATTTTCCTTAAAGTATCTAAAACATTGGTTACCACATTAAACAGAATCATAGTTACCCAATGCAAAGGAGAAAACAGACCATACAGTAGTACATTGTGTTGAAATTTCATATCCTCAGAGACAAAGGACATGTAAGTTGCCTGAGAGAAATAGGAATCATATACAAAGGATTAATAATAATGTCATTTCTCAGCAGTAATGATTAGATTCAGAAGACAATGACTCTATAACTTTGGAAAACTATTTTCAGTCTAGATTTGTGTCCATGACCAAACTACTGATTAAAGAAGAAAACATTTCAAACTTGCAAATTCACAACAGATTTACGTTCTATTGGCTTGTCTCAGGAAGCTGCTTAAGGATTTGGGTTCCATTGAACCGAAAGGATATGCTAACAATAAAAAAATACACGAGTTATAGGAAAAAGAAAATATAACCCAAGAGTGAGGCCAAGGGAGCCCCAAAGATGGTAGTTAATGAAAACCTGGGCAAGATTGGGTACCAAAAACAGCAGGCAAGGTGTCAGCCTGGAAGAACCAAAGGATCTGGCAGAAAATGAGGAGAAGGAATTGGAAGAGTAGTTTATGTGTTTTCAAGCTTTTTTACTCTTTCACATTTTTAATTGTTACAACAATTGCATGTACTTACACTGCACAATATGATGTTTCA
The DNA here is from genome assembly GCF_000276665.1 of Chinchilla lanigera. Classification (NCBI taxonomy): domain Eukaryota; kingdom Metazoa; phylum Chordata; class Mammalia; order Rodentia; family Chinchillidae; genus Chinchilla; species Chinchilla lanigera. The sequence goes on from NW_004955455.1 coordinate 6,347,239, forward strand.
GCATTTCCCACTGTGTATTGATCAAATCAGAGTAATTAGAATATTTACCATCTCAAATGATTACTTTTTGTGGTAAGAATACTCAAAATCATTTAGGCACCTTGAAGTACATATTATGTATTATTACTATTATTATTACATACTATTTTAAATATGTTCACTTTGTTGTGTAATAGAACACTACAGCTTAGTATTTACTGGAAAATTTTCCCTCCACCTTTAATATATTTTCTAGCTTCTGGTAACCATTATTCTACTCTCTTCTTATATGATATTCATGTTTCGAGATTCCAAATATGAGTGAAATTCTGTAGTAACTGTCCCTCTGTGATTGTGTTGTTTCATTTAATGCAGTGTTCAGATTTATCCTTGTTATCACAATCACAGGATTTAATTATTTTTTATAATATTCGTATATACATATACTATATTTTAAAAATCCACTTTGCTCAATTAAAACAACACTGAGATTCCACCTTACCCCAGTAAGAATGGCTAGCATTAAGAAATCAACCAATAATAAATGCTGGCGAGGCTGTGGAGAAATAGGAACCCTTCTCCACTGCTGGTGGGATTGCAGACTGGTGAAACCACTGTGGAAATCAGTTTGGAGATTCCTCTGAAAACTAGGTCTAGAGATCCCATTCAACCCAGCTATTCCCCTGCTGGGTATTTTCCCAAAATATCTAAAAACATCATATCACAGTGATATATGTGCACTTATGTTCATAGCAGCAGAATTTGTAATTGCTAAAATGTGGAAGCAACCCAAATGTCCATCCACCGAGGACTGGATAAGGAAATTGTGGTACTTTTATATAATGGAATATTACTCAGCTATAAAGAAAGATAAACTCGAGGCTTTTATAGGAAAATGGTCACAACTAGAGACCATACTCATAAGTGAAATAAATCAAACATACATGTGCAAGCACCACATTGTTTCACTAGTGTAAAACTTTAAACTCAGAGGTATGATAGACACTGTGAAATTATAGGAAACCACTCAAGAGTAAAGGGCAACTGGGATGTGGGAAAAAAGAAGGGAAAGAAGGAGAAATTTTGTATGTATGTATATACAGGATAGTTAACATGGTTGTTCTTCTGTCTTCTATTTCTATGCTGAAAAAAACTGTCAATGAGTCTTTGGTTGATCACTATTGCATTTCTATATCTGTTTTCATGAGAAGCCACTTCGAAGATATCAATATGTAATACAACAACCATTGTTAAATCCCTACCACTTTGTTTGTAACTCCATATTGTCTGTACTGTTCTTTTGCTATGTTGTAAAATGTTGTCTGTCTGTTAATGTTTTTCCTCCTTTTATTTTTAAAATAAAAAAAAAATCCACTTTGCTCATCAAAAGACACTTCAGTTGATTTGACTTCTTGGCTCTTGTGAATAGTGCTGTAGTAAATATGAGCATATAAATCCTATTTTGACATACTGATATTATTTGTTTTGATATGTACCCAATTTATGGTTAACATAGTAGTTTTATTTTTAATTTTTGAGTAACTTCCAAGCCATTGTTCATATTGCTTGCGCTAATTTATATTCCGATAAAGAGATGTATGAGTTCTCTTTTCTATACATCCTTGCCAGCATTTGTGATTATTTTCTTTTGATCATAGTCATTCTAAATTTAATGAGGTGGAAGCTAACTGTGGGTTTGATTTGTATTTATTTGATGATAAGTGATTTTGAGTATGGTTTCATATAGCTGATAGCCATTTCTTTAGAGAAAATCAATTCTGGTCTTTTGCACACTAAAAAATTAGATTATTTGTTTTGACTGAACACAAACAGGGAAAGGTACAACAGGATTCAGAATTCACACTTAAAAACTTGAGTGTGGAAGCAAAAATAGGTCTTAGCACTGACTCACAATCCCTCTTGTGTATCTTCTGGATTCCAGGACTGTAGGCCCTAGAAAGAAACCACTCATTCAAAAACACAGAGGAATTTATTTTTGGGATTCTTTCTTTCCTTTTTTTCTCCATTGGTTCTTTGGATTTTGAGTTTCTTTCCTTTTTCAATTTATTTTTCTTTTCTTCTTACTTTCTCATATTTCTACTTTTTCTGTGCTGAGGTTTTTCTTTTCTTTCCAGTTTGCTTTCTTCAGTTTGCTCTGTTTTTTCTTCTTCTTGTTGTTTGTTCTTTTCTGTTCCTTTTATCAAATTTTCTTAATTTCTTTTAGTCCTTTGTCTCACTTTTCTGTCCTTTTCATCTTTCTTTTCTTTATTTTTCAAATTTTGCATCTTTCGTTCTCCCATTCCTTAGTATAGTCATTAGACTTTATTAATTTTTAAGTATTTAGTTAATTCTATGCTACTACTGTTGAATTATTTCCTACTGTTAGTAGAGATATAGCTGTTGTTGCATTTAATAGCAATTTACTAAGTGTCAACACATGGTTTGTCTTTGTACTTACACTACAATTATAGATCTCATTTCTATGGTCAAAGATGGTACCTTATTGGTTCTTCTGCTATGTCAATATCCAGTTTGTCTGTGACTCTGTTATTATTGTTGATTTTGTTACTATTGTCAGGTTGCCATAGTTGTTGATATTAATTTATTTTAAATTATGTCAATATCGGCATTATCTTTGTGTCATTAACAGTGATGTGGTGGGGCAAGGCCCCTCCTCCATGAGAGAAAGCAGATATGCACCAGAGGAGCTACACACCTCCCCCATGCAAGCAAGTAGAGCCAAAGCAAATGAGTAGCACCTCTCTAACATGCAAGCAAGGAGATCTGCACCAGGTCAAGGTGTGCATGTCCTCCGTGACAGCAAGCAGGACTGGAACACTCAAATAACACTTCCCAAGTGAGGAAGCAGGCTCATTCCATGAGTGCAGTGCTCCCTGATGCAATGCCAAGCCCAACAACCAACTCCAAGCTGGCTCTATCTTTTGCGTCCCCAAGCATGGGGCAACAGAAGTGAGGAATAATAAGCTGAAGTGATACTGGATGAAGACAATGCCTATGAAGAGAAGGAACAAACAGAGCCTATGACTACAGAGCCCATTGCAACCCTCCTCCTGTGACCTACATCCATCAGAGACCAGAGGGCTGATTGCATTTCCCATCTACCAATGGGAAAAAGGGCACAATAACTATGGACAATAACCACAGTCTGGGGGAAATGGAAGAAGGGCATGCAGGCAACAAGGATAGGCCCTAAAGCTAGACTTAGAAAGTAATGGCTGGTTAGATCTCAAGACTATAGATCTTGCAAAGAAACCACCCATCCAATAACTGAGGAATTTTTTTCTTTGGTGCAACCTTTTTATGATTTTTGCTATTTTTTTCCTATATTTTATTATTTTTCTATTTTTCTTTTTTTTTTTTTTTCGGTACTGGGAACTGAACTCACGACTTTGATCTTGCCAGGCAGGTGCTGTGCCGCTGAGCTAAATCCCCAGCCCCTATTTTTCTATTTTTCCTATATTTTATCACAGAGCTTTTTATATTTCCTTCATTAAGTTTTTGGGGATTTAGGTTTTTCTCCCCTTTCCCCTCTGTTTTAGTTTTCTTTCTTCTCCTCTTTTGCTTTTCAATTTTTTCTCTTTCTTCATATTTTCCTTTTAGTTTTTATTTTTGTTATTCTGTTTTTTTCTTTCTTTTCTTGTTTGTACTCTTTTTTTTTTTTTTTTTTTTTTTTTTCCGGTACCAGGAACCAAACTCACACCCTTGCGCTTGCCAGGCTGGCGCTGTGCCTCTGAGCTAAATCCCCAGCCCCTTCTAGTTTGTACTCTCATATGGCTGTTTTCTGTCATATTAATTTCTTTCTCTTCCTCAAAAGGATGCCCATCTCACTTTTTCTCTTTCTCAAGCCTTATTAATTAATTTTTCAAACTTTACTTTTTTCAATCCCTATTCCCGACTTCCTCCACCTTAGTATAACTACTAAGGTTTATAAGTCTCTAGATAATTAGTTACCTTTATGTTATTACAGTTGAACACTGTTCCATTGTCGGTAGAGGCAAAATTGTTCCATTTAGTAGGTATTTACTTTGGATCAATAGTGACTAAATATTTGATTTCTGTTAGTGTTCATAGTACAGTTAAGATCTTTCTATGATTTAAAGATTTGTATTGGTTCTAAGAGTTTGTCAGTAGTTATATTTGGTGCTGATTTTATGAATACAGACAAGGTGACATAATCTGTTATTAATTGGTTTTTGTGGGATGCCTATATCTGTCTTTTTGAGACAGAGTCTTGTTATGCAGTTCAGGCTGGCTTTGAGTTCACTTTGTAGCTCAGGCTGGTCTCAAACTCACAATGATCATCCTGCCTCAGCCTCCAGAGTGCTGGGATTAATGACATGTGCCACCATGCCCGGTGGGATGCCTATATCTGCATTGCCTTGGATCATTAACAATACTGTGGCTCATTCCTGGAAAACTGGGTACTAGGCCAAATACACAGCAACTTCTCATCTCAAGTAAGCAGAGGTGGTTAGAACCTGGGTCAGAGGCCAAGACCAATAGTTAGCCATGCCCAGAGGACACCATGGAAGAGTAGACATTAACTAAAGAGGTCTCCATATTAGAGACAAAGCTTTCCACTACAATCCACATGCAGGCCTTCTCAGCACAAACAATCAAAAAGTGGAAGTAGGAGAAGACAAACCAATAAAATGCCTCCAAAAACTCCCAGTTACCCCAAAGCTGATCCATGGGGCATTGAAAGAGAAGGAACCAAATTCACATGCCTGAATTATTTAAAATGATATCAGGATAGATAACAGGACAGATCAATAATACATTTGGCATGCTCACAGAAGAGATAAGTAATAAGATAGTGGGCTAAATAAACAAAACAATCAGCAAGTATAGAGAAAACACTAATGAAAAGCTAGGAGAGCTAAACAAAATGATGCAAAATGTGAATGACCAGGATAGAACAGACTTAAAAGTTCATAAAAAGACTCAAAAAGAATTTCAGGGCATTAAAAGTTCTACTGAAAGTATGGGCAATTGTACTAACCACTGTGAAGACAAAGTGTCAGAGCTAGAAGATAATGCTGTTGTCAGTGATCAGTTGATGGGAAATCCCTTAAACACAACAAGAGAATATGGAAAATGGGTGCAACAGCTGCTAAATGGCACAAAGAAAATTAATCTCACATTAATTGGAATTTGTGAAAACTCACAAGTTAGTACAAATGGAATAAAAAAACCTATTTATTGAAATGATAGTGGAAAGCTTTCCTAATAAGGAAAAACAATTCAACATATAGATAATCGAGGCATATAGTCCCAAATAGCCACAATCAGGAAGAATTTCTCCCGGACACATCATAGTCAAACACAAGAATCTTAAAAACTGCTAGAGAAAAGCAACAAATCATTTATAAAGAAAAACTCATTAGAATTACAGATCCTGGGCAAAAGGAGTAAGTAGGAAGCATCACAATCCTGGACTTGAAGTTATATTACAAACCTACTGTGATAAAAATAGCATAGAACTGGAAGAAATACAAATATGAAGATAAATGAATAGAACAAAGGACCTAGAAATAACCTCTAAGCATATTCAACTATTTGATCTTTGACAAAGGTGCAAAAATCATATAATGGAGGAAAAATAGCACCATTAATAAATGGTATTGGGAAACCTTGCTATCCATACGCAGAAGGTTGGATCTACACCCATATTATGTACTAAACTAAAATAAAAATGGATCTAAAAAGTAAATGTTAAAACCATATCCTGTTGGAAGACAAGAGAGGTGAAACTCTTAAAGTCATAGGCATAACCAAGGACTTTCTGAACAGAGCCCCACATACACACAAAAAAATACTGAAAATCAACACATGGGATCATAGCAAATTAAAAAGCTTCTTCATGGCAAAAGTAACAAACACATTGAAAAGACAACCTACAAAATGGGAAAATACCTTTGCCAGATTTCCTCATAGAGATTACTAATGTCTAGACTATATAAAAAAATCAAAATTAGATCCCCAGATAAAAGATGCAATCAAAAAATGGGTGAGTGATATGAACAGACGCTTCAGAGAAGAAGTATGAAGTCAACAAAAACATGAAGAAATGTTCACCATTGTTAACTATTGAGAAATGCAAATTAAAGCAACACAGATTCCATCTTACCTCATACCAAATAACCATTATCAAGAAATCAAATAATAACAAATACTAGCAAATTGCTGTGGAGAAAAAGGAACTCTCCTACATTTTCTGTGGAAGTGTAAACTAGTACAACTGTTGTGGAAACTACTATGAAGTTTCCTCAAAAAGCTGAAAGTACATATTTTTTTGACATCCCATTTTCTTTTTAGGTATCTTCCTGAAAAAGTTAAAGACATTATGTTACAGTAACACATGCGTTCTGATGTTGATAGCAGTACAGTTCATGATAGCTAAATCTTGGAAGGGGCCTATATGTCTATGAGCAGATGACCAATAAAGAAAATTTGATATTTACATACAATGAAATATTACTCTTCCATAAAGAAAGATAAACTTGAGTCTTGTGTAGGAAATTATATGCATCTTGAGGCCATAATGTTAAGTGAAATAAGTCAGACACACAAGTTTAAATAATGCATGATTTCTCTTATATGAGAACCTAGAAGACCTAAAAGACCAAAACAAAACATAGACCATAAGAAGGGGGGAGATATGTCTTTCTCAAAGAGAACAGGGACAAGGGGCTGGGCGTTTAGCTCAGCGGCAAAGCGCTTGCCTGGCAAGAGCAAGGTTGTGAGTTCAATTCCTGGTACCGGAAGAAAAACAAAAAACAAAGAAACAATCAAAGAGAACAGGGACCAAAAGTTGGAGGGAGGGGGATGGGAGAGAAAAGATATAAAGACTCAAGATGTGTTCTGTCCATGCACCAACTCCACACAAGTAATGTGAGGATTATGTACTGGAAATATCTTCTAAAAAAGCAAGCGGATCAAGAAATGGATGGAGTGGGGAGAAAGGCAAGGAATTAAGAATGTTAGATGTGTTATATAAATGTACCAACTCCCCACAAGGAACGAAAACAATATATATTAATAAAGAACATGATCTGAAAAAAATACTGTGGTCTCTTCCCAGAGATCTAAGTGCTGGGCCAAATACACTGCACCGTCTTCTCCCAAGTTAATGGAGGTGGTTGGCTATTAAGACCACCAGTGGCAAAGGTCTATATTTAGCCATGTCTGGAGTGCATCACGGAAAGTCAGACACTAAGTACAAAGATCTCTGTAATATCAAGAAGTTCTTTCCAATATACTGTAGTCAGCTTCCAAACCTCAGCGCACGCATGTGTGTGTGCACAAACACCCACACTCACATACAAAATAGAATCACGAGAAGACAAGGCAGCAATATGACTCCAAATACTCCGAACTATCCCAAAGCTTCTCATGGGCCGTCAATGGGGGTGGGAATCAAAAGCCACACAGCTGAATTATTTGAAATGATAAAAGAAATTAAAAAAGATGAATAAGGTGCTCTGTGAGTTCACACAAGATACACCTACACAGATAAGGGACTTAATAAACAGAATGGCCAAAGTTTATAGAAGGCACTACTAAGCTAACAGAGCTAAACAAAATGACCCAAGACAGAAGTGAACAATTTAAGAAGGAGTTGCAGAAATCTAATCCATCAAAAGATACCAAATGGAAATCCAGGAGTTTAAAGATTCTATGGGGAGTAGAAATGACCAACAAGAGGACAGAGTATCAGAACTGGAAGGCAGGGTTGATGCAGTAACTATATACTCAGAGATACCTTAAAAACAACAACATTACATGAAAAACGGACCCAACAGCTGCTCGATGACACAAAGACTAATCCACCATTTCAGAATTTTGTCTCTGTTGCAAGCAGAGGCAAAGAAGATTCCCTTCCTCCCATTACTGCTGGCACAGGCTTCCAATTGCTTCACTGGATTGTGAAGCTGAACTGCTGCCGAGGCATGAAAGCAGCAGGTTTCATTCTCCCCATTCAGTCTAGAAGTGTTTTAATCTTCATTTACTGTGTAAACAACGGTCCCAAATACTGGCCTGTTAGAGACCAGCATGACAAAGAGCTGCTAGAAAAGGATGCAGGGAAACACTTTCCAGGAAATAGATAAATTCTCTGGGCTTATGCCTGACGATACAGTAGCTGGGAGAACTCATATAACTGAAATTTTCCCTTTTCTTGTGGTTCAATGAAATGACCCTGAAACAACCCTAAAAATGACCCCTGAGTTTTCTGTTCTTCAAGCAGAGTGGTGTAGGAGCCAAGCCCCCTAGTAGTGGTTGCTAAAGCTAAGCACTGTATGTGTGGTACAAGCAGTTCACTATTTTGAAAAATGCTGGGAATTGGATTTCTCCCTAAATATAAAAACTTTGTTCAAAATAAATTTAATTTATGATTGTATCTTTGCCTTTCCTAGCAATTTCAATGGGGATTTTTCTCTTTTCCAATGTGTAGGACTCTTTTAACTGAATTCTTGATTTCTCTTCAAGAGAATTAATTCCTGAGTAGATGTTTACTCAGTGTATTTGTGGGAAGTGAGATGTCAGGAGCCTTCTATTTTGTCTTGTTGCTGATGTTTTGCTTCTCTTTAAAAGTACTGAGAAGAGAGTTCAGCAATTTTCAGAGACCTTGCATAAAGTCATAATTACCAAGAAAAATTTACAGCAAAAATAAACATACTTAAATTCATGGAAAATAAAAAGCAAGAAAAATCAATCAAATGGTACCATATGACTCGGTAATGAATTGTTTTATATACTCATGTTGAATGTTGATCTCTCCAATATTGTTATTTAAACTTTTTAAGGAAAATGAAACAGGAAATGTGCCTGTGAGAATTGAGTATGGAAAAGTGAATTCTCACCTTTGGTCAAGAGAAGCCCAGAGAAAATCCTAACACTGGAAAAGCAAAAGCTATCAATAGAAGTAGTGGAATCACTTGAGGGATCCAGTTAATACTATAATTCCAATTCAGTGTGTCTCCATAGGATTTGAGAGTTTATTTCTGGTAATCTCCAAGATGACCTTCATGCTCATACTTTACAGGCCTCATAGTGAATATGAAGTTTTGGAGAGCAGGAATAAATACCAAGACACTTATTTGAAAGAGCTGAAAATATTGTCTCAAGGTAAAAGATAAGGTAGAGATGAAGACAAAGCAGCTATTTTTCTTAAGAAGCATTAGAAAAATGTTTGATTCCCAATTGTTGTGTGTGTGTGTGTGCGTACAAAATAGAAACTAGATGGTTTCTATGAAATAAACACACCCACACATTTACTTACCTGATTTATGCACCAGTACCACACAGATAAAATGGTCATTCCAAATAACAATCCTGGCCATGGAATGTCCCCAGTGATAGGATCTCTGAAAATGTGGAAGGAGTATGGCTGAGGTGTGTAGCACCTGGAACTGATTGTCAAGTTGTCCCCTTCAACCACAGAAGGGATGGCATTTATGTACTTCTCTGTGAAGCTCTCATAGCCTCCAACTTCAGCAAATGCTGAAAAGACATCAGATAAAACAAAATGTGTTAGGAAAACTTAGGACACCTCATGTTTATGATTGATTACTCATTTATGGTGGAGGTTTATAGGCACTTTCAAGAAGGTTACTAAAATCCTCAGTGACATTTTCCCATGACCCACTTTTCCCTCTTACCTCCTGGGGTGTCAGCCATGGGAGAAGATTGGCTTTCACAAAGTACATAAAGCAAATTATCATTTAACATTCATGTTTACGCTACTCTTAAAAATTTTGTTTGGTGTCCAACTTTATGGTAAAAATTATGGATGGAATTAGCTATCATAAACCTCAACCCAGAGCCTTTCTATTCTGATCTTAGTCACAATCTTGTTTCCTGGGGCAACAGTGTATGCAGCCAATGTGTAAACAAACGAAACACTGGAAAGATAAAGAAGAAAAATTAGAGCTAGCGGTTTCAATGTGAGGAAGGGAGACATTGATAATCAGTGCACTGGAGGTCTGGAAAGGCGAGTCATAAGTACTCAAAAGGTGTAATGGATCTTAGAAAGATGATTCCAGGTACCTGGAACCATTTAGTATAGATTCAAAGAAAACATATTACATGGGAGTGTCATACATTTGCAGAGTTGAAGTTAGCACTGATTTAATGCTTCATTATTTAATTGAGTTTGTACTATGTGCCAAATGAGCTGGGATTATTCAAAGAGAACTTTCAAGGCAGGAGCACAGCATAGTGGGAGACACAAGTAATATAATAAAAAAATTTAAGAAAAAGGATTTGCAAAAAAATGACATGGGTTATAAGAACTAAGAGAGCTTTTACTACTTATGCTAGACTGGATAAGTGTACTAAGGCAGAATGACATCAGGGAGTATTCTGTTGAGGTCAGAAAGCAAAGACCCAGATAAAAATAGCATAGAAATTCTGACTGAATAAATAGAATGTGCACAAGGAACTGGTGCTAGCAGTAGCTTCCATAGCATCACTGTGCAAGAGAAAATTTCTGCAATGGTGAAATTGTTCTATCTGTGCTGCTCCATGCAGTAGTCATTAGTAATATATCAAACATTTGAAATGCATCTAAGCAAATGGAGAAATGGATTTAAATTTCTTTACTTTTAAATAGCTTTGTGTGGCTCATACCATCTGTACTGTGTTGAAATCACTATGCATCACTGCACATCTCTGTATTTACATCAGTTTTTAATACATATATCTTCAAATTCTGTGATCAGGTGTATGTGTGTTGGGAATTGTTTATTTCAGCACAGAACCTCCAAGTGAGGCATGGCCCTAGAAGGCAGGGAGGAAACGTTTGTTTTTATCTTCTATCTTTTTTATTTTGTAGATAGTTTCAAAGGAAAATAAGAAAGAAAAGGAAAGGAAATAGAAAGGAAAATAAATAAGAAAGAATAAAATTTGTGAGCTGTACATTAGATTGTTCAATTTTACTTGCCATTACAATTTAAGAGAATGAGATAAAATGCTGGCATTGATAAGTGAACATTATAAATGAGAACCCAACTTATGCTTGTATATTCCAAAACTAGATTCTGTAATGTATTTTAATGCATTTATTCCAAAACCATCATAATGAGCTTTGTAGTAATTTATCTAAATTTTTCCTAATATTTCATACTTAATTTCATGAAAATTCTATGCAAATGAAAGATTTATGTGCTTTGAATCCATGGCATCAATATTTGGAAATCTATTTACCATTGGTACAATGGTACCAATTTTGTCCGTTATAAACACAAAGAAATTAAGTTTAAAAATAATTTAAGAAATAATTTTCTGAGAGAAAATTTCTAATTCCTCATACTGTGATCATATAGGAGGAAAGAAGTTAGACAGACATTTCCATGAAGGGAAGTGTATAAGTGCTAGGGAAACATGACCTAATACAACTGGGAGCAGAAGTACAAAGCAGACAGAAACATATTCCAAGATTTCAGGGTCCAGGGCACTGATCACACTGTCACAACTTACCAAAACCCATGAGAACACAAGAACCAATCACCATGATGATGGTCTGGAGAGTGTCTGTGTAGATTACTGAGACCAAACCCCCTGTGGAGAGAACACAACAGACCAGGACATTTTACCCTTGAGTACCGATTTATCTTCCTCTACCTCTGGGCTCTCCTCTACACCAAACGTTAAAATGATTCAGCGGAACACATAGCAATCAATAGCTTCTGGCCCCCAACCTCCCGCTTTCTGGGGGCAAGGCTCGCCCACTAGGCTCCATCCCCTGCCTTTCTCCAGTTCTCTCTGGACAGCCGGCTAGCAAAGAAAGGAGTCAGCCTTTCTGGGGCGCACCAAGAAAGCCAGACTAGTTCTCTGCTGCACCAGGCTCTGCTGAGGAGCTCTGCATGCGCCTGAGGAATGGCGAGGTGAGGACGTCATTTGCTTCTGAGAAAACGATTGATAAGGACCGTGGACTCCTCGACCCCAGTGGCAGCAAGGACCTAGGATTCTTCTTTGACCAGTTCATGAAGAAGTGTGAAGAAGCCTCTTGAAAATATTTGCCTTCATGCAAATGAAACCCTATTCAAAAGTTTCAAGACTCGTTAAGTTGGCCCAAAACTGTGAGAGAAGAACAAATGTCAAAGGCCCACCTCATCCCCAGAAACTTTGAGGATGGCCTGGCCTTTGCATAATGATGTTCTGTAGTGACGTTGAGAAATGAGTAGTTTGCTATTTTTCAACGAGTTCTTCACCTGCAGAGAGCACCTGGATTCATTCATGGAGGGCAGCACTGCAACCATCATTGGTGCTAATTTTGTAGGAGTGCGTTTAGAGCTGGAGGAGTTGTCATGACTGCCAACCTCAACACCAATTAAAAGAAACTAATCTGCCTTTTTTCTATTGTGATAGACAACCAAATGGATAAAGTTGAAGGCTTTTGTGTATTGTAATGTTCAAAGTGTTGATGAGGAGACCTTGTACTGAGGCCACAAGCTTGTTTATAAGGCTGGATTCTATAAAAATTTGACATAGAAGAACTTGTGGTGAATGCCACATCATTTTCCTTGAGGGTTAGGGTTAGCTCTCCTCCTTCAGAACAAGGGTCTCCACTGCTGTCCTGCTCACCACTGTTGCATGCCCCACAGAGTAATTGTGCTAATGCTGACCTTTTTGGAACTGCTTCTGAGGACCACACTCAGAACTCACTTTCTACCTTTTAATCTTTTAAACAAGAAGGACTCCCTGTGAGAGTATTAGCAAATCTTTAAATCTCCTTAGCGTACATGTATGGATCTCCTGAAATTTGTTTTTAATGGAAAAAAGTAAAACACAATTTCATAACAATATAGTAGGAGAATAACAATAGTTAATACATCAGCTACTATTTTTATTTTTTAATTATTTATTTTAAAGATAAGAGAACCAAGACATATTAACAAACACACAGACATAAATAAAGCTACACAAGAACAATAAAAGCAATACAGACTTTCAGACAGGGTGATAGGAAATTAACAATGGTTGTTGTATTACCTATTGTTATCTTCAAATTGGTTATTCAAAAACAAAATAGGCATGTAATATTGATCAAACAATTAAATATTAACTGTTCCTTTCACTAAAGCCATAGAAATTAGTAGTACAATTATCTTAGCTAT
>NW_004955455.1:6361304-6367117 GCF_000276665.1 Chinchilla lanigera
GAACTCTCTGCCTACCCTTATGTCTTCAAGATTTTCACCTACTTTCTCTTCCAGTAGATTTAGTATTTCTATTTTAATATTTAAATCTTTAATCCATTGTGACTTTAGCTTGGTGCATGGTGATAGACATAGATCTAGTTTTAGTCTTCAGCATGTGGCAAGCCAGTTTTTCCAGCACCATTTATTAAAGTCTTTCTTTCTTCCAGTGAACTAGTTTGGTCCCTTTGTCAAAGATAAGGTGGCTGAGTGTGTTTGTGGCTGTGACTCCATCTTCCAGTCTGTTCCACTGATCCTCAGGTCTGTTTTTCTGCCAATGCCATGCTTATTTTATCACAGTAGCTTTGTAGTGTAATTTCAAGTCACGGATTATGATACCTCCTGCCTTGACTTTGTTGCCCAGGATTGTATTTGCTACTCTAGTTCTCTTCTGGCCCCAGATGAATTTTAGGAAAAGTTTTTCCAGGTTTGTGAGGTATACTAATGGTATTTTAATTGGAATTGAATTAATTCTGTATGACAATTTTGGGAATATGGCCATTTTCACAATGTTGGTTCTTCCTATTCATGAGCAAGGAATATCTTTGGATTTTCTGAAATCCTTTTAGATCTCTTTTTTCAGAGTAGTGTCATTTTTGTCTTTAGTAGTGGTTTTTGTCTTTAGCTCTGTTGATATGATGTATATCATTTATTGATTTGCATATATTGAACCAGCCCTGCATCTCTAAGAGGAATCCCACTTGGTCATGGTGTATAATCTTCTTGATGATTTGCTGCATTCTATTTGCCAGTATTCTGTTGAATACCTTTGTATCTATGTTAATTAGGGAGATTGACCTGTTATTCTCTTTTTTGGTTGGGTCTTTCTCTGGTTTTGGTATCAGTATAATACTTGCCTCCAGAAATGAGTTAGGGAGAATTGCTTCCTTTTCAATTTCACTGAAGAGTTTGAGGAGTCTTGGCATTAAGTCTTCTCTGAATTTCTTGTAGAATTCAGCTGTGAATCCGTCAAGACCTGGGGTCTTCTTTGTTGGTAGGTTTTTAATCACATTTTCAATTTTATTAATTGATATTGGGTTATTCAGAACTTTTATATCTTCTTGATTCAACTTTGGTAATTCATAAATGTCTAGAAATCTGTTTATTTCTTTTGTGTTTTCCATCCTATGGGAGTAAAGATTTTCAAAGTAGGTAACGATGATCTTCTAAATTTTTATAGGGTCTGTAGTTATTTCTCCCCTTTTCATTCCTTATTGCATGAATTTGAGTTTTTTCTTTCCTTTTTTTGATAAGGTTGGCTAGGTGTATGTCAATTTTATTTATTATTTCAAAGAGACAATTCTTTTAGTACTATCTCTGGGTTTCTTGAGGGAGTAGGCTGTCATGTTTTTTATCTTCCTTTTTTTGATGTGTAATTGTAAGAGAAAACTCTGCTGTGTGTTCTGAGTGAGAAGTCATATTTTCATCTAATCACAATGGGATTGGGATGATCATGGTGAAATATATCAAGTGGATATATTCCATTGATGGTTTTTTCTGCCAAATAATCCCCTAATAGATTATTTTTGAGTGAACAATTATCTTCATCCTTTTTGTCACAAAAAAATGTTCCTTTGACTTCTAGCACACATTATAGCAGTATGCAAGTTATTCTCAGATAAATGATGCTGACAGTATTTCCTTAACAATTTGTGTAAAACTATGCATAATTTTCATAATTTTAACTCTTGAATTTTTCTCTCCATAAATAAAAGTAATGCCTGATGTTTAGTTAAAAAAGAAAAGAATCAACTCTTTGATTCATTAATTCTTTGGAGTGTTTTCTTTTCCTCAATTGCATCAATTTCTGCCCTGATCTTTATAATATCCTTCCTTCTTCTAGGCTTTGGGCTTGACTTGATCTTTTTCTAAAAGTTTGGGTTGTAGCATTAAGCTATTTATTTGTTCTCTTCATGTTTTCCTGAATTCACTGCTATAAACTTCCCTCTGAGGACTGCTTTCAGTGCATCTCACAGATTCTGGTAAATTGTATTTACATTTTTGGTTGCTTGTAGATTTTGTTTAATTTCTTCTTGAATTTCATCTGTGACCCATTGGTTGTTCAGGAGGGTGTTAGTTAATTTCCATCTGTTTATGGAGTTTTTGCAATTTCTTTTGTCAACAATTTGCAATTTCATGCAGTATGGGCTGATAATATGCATGGGATAATTTCAATTCCTTTGCATTTACTTAGGCACATTCTATGGGCTAGTGTGTGGTCTGTTTTGGAGAATGTCCCCTGTGCAGCTGAGAATATGTATTCTAATGATGTTGGGTGGAACACTGTGTAAAGTTCTACTCAGTCCATTTGTTCATGAGACCAAAGCCTTACAACTTGGCAACTGCGCCATTCCATTTCTTCACAAGTTTGCTTTAGTTTTGTTATTTCTTTGCTGATTTTTTTCTAGTTGATGTATCTATTTGTGATCTTAAGGTGTTTAAATCCCCTGCTGTAATTGTGTTACTGCTTATTTGATTTTTCATGTCTGTTAAAATTTGTCTTTTATTTATGATTGTGATCTCTTCCTCTTGAAGTTTCCCCCTAACAAGTGTGTAGTGACCTTCTTCATCCATTTTGATCATTCTTTGTTTGAAGTTGATATTTTCTGCAAAACAAATAGCTATTCCTGCTTTTTTTTCTGGGCTCCTGTTGCGTGGAAGAATGTTTTTCATCTTTTGATTTTCTGTGTATGAATTTCTTTTCATGTTAAATGTGTTTCTTGTATACAGCACATTGTTGAATCTCGTTTCTTCATCCACTCTGCCAGTCTGTTTCTTTTGATTGGTGACTTGAAGCCATTTACATTGATAGGCTGATCTTTGTCATGTTATTTTCCTGCTGTTGGTTCCCTGCTTTCCCCCTCTGTTTAATTGCTTGCACTGCCTGGTGGTTTTTTTCTGTTGTTTTTCTTGGAATTGTAGTCATTTTTATCTCTGTCTAATATATCTTTTAGTACTCTTTGTAGCATTGGTTTTGTGTTCATAAATCTCTTCAGTTTTTTTTTTTTTAAACCATGGAAGCATCTTATTTCTCCATTAATTTTGAAAGATACTTTTTCAGGGTACACCAATCTGGGCTGGAGGTTGTTTTCTTTCAGGATCTGAAATACTTCACTCCAAGCTCTTCTTGACTTGAGTGTCTGTGTTAAGAAGTCTACCATGATTCTGATGGGTTTTCCTTTATAGGTGATCTGTTTCTTTTCTCTAACAGCTTTTAATATTTTGTTCTGCTAAATTTATAGAATCCTGATTATTATATCTTGGTGTAGTTTTATTTTTGTCAGGAATGTTTGGAGTTCTAAATGCTTCATTTGTTTGTATGTCAAATCTTTCTCCACACTTGGGAAGTTTTCTGCTATTATTTCTGTGAGGAGTATTTTTACGTCATTTGTGCTGTCTCCAGCTTTCTCATTGACCCCAGTGAATCTTATGTTATTGTTCTTTGCTTCATCTGGTATCTGTTGGAGTGATTTTTCATGGCCTCTTGCTAATTTTAAGATATCTTTCTTTTCATTATCACTGTCTGTAATTCTGCCTTCAAGATCTGAAATCCTATCTTCGCCTTCATTCAACCTGTTGCATATACTTTCAGTGGAGGTTTTAATCCCTTGGGTTTCTGTTTGGATCTGTTTCATGGATTCCATTTGTTTCCTATGGTGGGCATTATTTGTTTCCACATTTTTCTAAGCTCATCTACTCTTTTATTTGTGTCTTCTCTAGTATCTTTGATTTTAAGCATCTTTTCTTTCTGTACCTGAGAGATTATTTTCTTCATAGCCTTTTCCACTTGTTTTTCTCACTTCTGTTGCTATTATTGCAGAAAGTTCTGGTGTTTGATTTCCAACTTCACCTATCTCCTTAAGTTCTGGGCTTGTCCTGTGTGGGCTGGGGGCCTGGGGTTGCATTTTGCTTCTGTGTCTTGTCATTTTCTATTTTCTCTTTTACATTTTGTTTTTTATGTTGATACTTGTCAGTTTCTTATAATATATGGCTTTATTACTGGTAGTTAGGTTTCCCTAGAGGATATCTATTCTTCAAGGATGTTTTCTAGATGTAGGTAGTTTCTTAAAGCTATCTCAAGGCCCTAGTTTCCCAATTTGCAAAGGATGCAAGGTTACTATTTGGCTCAGTTCCTAATCCTTTGATACTGGGCTGTGGTGGTGATTATGACCTCATACAGTCACAGTGTTATTATACAGGTGAGAAAAACTGTTTATAACATGTATGATATCCTGGTTAAAATAGTAGTTAGTAATAACAATAGTTTCAAGTACAGCTTAACTACTGATAAGTTATGATATCCAGTAACCTGTTATCTCTGACCATGGGAATAAACTCTGAAATTGTGTAATAAAATCAAACATATACTGTACAGTTGTATGCACTGATTTTTCCCTTAGTCAGGTGATTTTACCCTTCTGTTGGGAGCAGGGGGGTTAAGATAGTTAGGAGATGGACTAAAGTGATGATTGAGGTCAAATATAGTAGAGTCAGGACTGGAAATTAAAGGATGATCACCGAAGATTGGGAAACTGGAGGACACAGGAGGGAAAGTATAAAATAGAATATAAAGGAGTAGTCAGAAAAGGCAGAGATGATGTTTACTCATTTGAAAGTTTAAATTCAAGAAGTAGTTGAGGAAAGAGAGAAAGTCAGTCTATAGAAGAGTATGGAAAAAGATAAGAAACCTAAACATTGAAAAAATAAGGATGAAAGAGAAAGAGCATGAAAATGAACCAAAGGAAAAAAGAAAGAAAAAGGACATGAGAGAAAGGGAGAGAAAAATAGAAAAAGAAAATATAAAAACCCCAAATACAAAAATAACTACCAAATACAGAAGAAAACAAGATGACATCCAATCAGAAGGAGAGGGATAGCCGATCAGACAAACAAGGGAGAATGAAAGTAGTAAAATATTTCTGTTGCTTACAGTTCTGTGACAGTGTCCATATTTAATCCCAGAAATGTGTTGGGTATGGAGCTGATCTTGGCTTCTGGATGTGGGGCCTGGGAATGCACTTCTGCTGGTGCAGTTCTCGGGAGTTCAACTGCTGGTTCCTTGCTGCTGTATCAGACATTTCCACACTGCTAGTCTCGCCAATCACTCTGCGCTTCAAAGTCGTGTGTGTACCTGTACACCTGGGACCCAGCTGTTGTCCTGGGTCTCAGGTCCTGGGGTTCCTGTCAGCCCACCTGACAAAATTGTGTGTCTTTACACTCTGCTCAAAGACCCTGCCACCCCAAGCTCAGAGGCCCCACAATCCCACAGAGGGAATGGAGGAAGCGCAGCACATGGACTCACTGTGCTCATAGGCACTGCTGTCCCACAGATAGAATGGCAGAGGCACACATCACTCTGTTTTAAGTTCCCTGCCATCCCACAGATGGAATGGAATAGAAGAGGTGCAGATTCACTCTTATTGTCCTCTTTAAAGTAGTTACTCAGAGTACAAGATATGGGTATAAAAAATTACCCAAATGATATTAGCACAAATCTTGCTTTTCAATGAACTATGGGAAACTAGTAGTATAACTATCTTGTATTCGTTTTCCCTTTCCTTTCCTTCCTTTCCCCTTTCCCATCCTAGTTCCTTTTTTCTTTTGAATAATTTCTTCTCATTTCACAATCTCTACTGTACATTTTAGATCTTGTTTACTCTTTCAGTTTCTTACACCAGGGAGATAATATGATGTTTACACATGTGAGTCTGATTTGTTTCACTTATGAGTATGGTCTCAAATTGCATCCATTTAGCTATAAAAGTTACAAGTTTATC
>NW_004955455.1:6367217-6374870 GCF_000276665.1 Chinchilla lanigera
CTGGGGTTGCATTTTGCTTCTGTGTCTTGTCATTTTCTATTTTCTCTTTTACATTTTGTTTTTTATGTTGATACTTGTCAGTTTCTTATAATATATGGCTTTATTACTGGTAGTTAGGTTTCCCTAGAGGATATCTATTCTTCAAGGATGTTTTCTAGATGTAGGTAGTTTCTTAAAGCTATCTCAAGGCCCTAGTTTCCCAATTTGCAAAGGATGCAAGGTTACTATTTGGCTCAGTTCCTAATCCTTTGATACTGGGCTGTGGTGGTGATTATGACCTCATACAGTCACAGTGTTATTATACAGGTGAGAAAAACTGTTTATAACATGTATGATATCCTGGTTAAAATAGTAGTTAGTAATAACAATAGTTTCAAGTACAGCTTAACTACTGATAAGTTATGATATCCAGTAACCTGTTATCTCTGACCATGGGAATAAACTCTGAAATTGTGTAATAAAATCAAACATATACTGTACAGTTGTATGCACTGATTTTTCCCTTAGTCAGGTGATTTTACCCTTCTGTTGGGAGCAGGGGGGTTAAGATAGTTAGGAGATGGACTAAAGTGATGATTGAGGTCAAATATAGTAGAGTCAGGACTGGAAATTAAAGGATGATCACCGAAGATTGGGAAACTGGAGGACACAGGAGGGAAAGTATAAAATAGAATATAAAGGAGTAGTCAGAAAAGGCAGAGATGATGTTTACTCATTTGAAAGTTTAAATTCAAGAAGTAGTTGAGGAAAGAGAGAAAGTCAGTCTATAGAAGAGTATGGAAAAAGATAAGAAACCTAAACATTGAAAAAATAAGGATGAAAGAGAAAGAGCATGAAAATGAACCAAAGGAAAAAAGAAAGAAAAAGGACATGAGAGAAAGGGAGAGAAAAATAGAAAAAGAAAATATAAAAACCCCAAATACAAAAATAACTACCAAATACAGAAGAAAACAAGATGACATCCAATCAGAAGGAGAGGGATAGCCGATCAGACAAACAAGGGAGAATGAAAGTAGTAAAATATTTCTGTTGCTTACAGTTCTGTGACAGTGTCCATATTTAATCCCAGAAATGTGTTGGGTATGGAGCTGATCTTGGCTTCTGGATGTGGGGCCTGGGAATGCACTTCTGCTGGTGCAGTTCTCGGGAGTTCAACTGCTGGTTCCTTGCTGCTGTATCAGACATTTCCACACTGCTAGTCTCGCCAATCACTCTGCGCTTCAAAGTCGTGTGTGTACCTGTACACCTGGGACCCAGCTGTTGTCCTGGGTCTCAGGTCCTGGGGTTCCTGTCAGCCCACCTGACAAAATTGTGTGTCTTTACACTCTGCTCAAAGACCCTGCCACCCCAAGCTCAGAGGCCCCACAATCCCACAGAGGGAATGGAGGAAGCGCAGCACATGGACTCACTGTGCTCATAGGCACTGCTGTCCCACAGATAGAATGGCAGAGGCACACATCACTCTGTTTTAAGTTCCCTGCCATCCCACAGATGGAATGGAATAGAAGAGGTGCAGATTCACTCTTATTGTCCTCTTTAAAGTAGTTACTCAGAGTACAAGATATGGGTATAAAAAATTACCCAAATGATATTAGCACAAATCTTGCTTTTCAATGAACTATGGGAAACTAGTAGTATAACTATCTTGTATTCGTTTTCCCTTTCCTTTCCTTCCTTTCCCCTTTCCCATCCTAGTTCCTTTTTTCTTTTGAATAATTTCTTCTCATTTCACAATCTCTACTGTACATTTTAGATCTTGTTTACTCTTTCAGTTTCTTACACCAGGGAGATAATATGATGTTTACACATGTGAGTCTGATTTGTTTCACTTATGAGTATGGTCTCAAATTGCATCCATTTAGCTATAAAAGTTACAAGTTTATCCTTTATGGCTGAGTAATACTATATTGTAGTAAAGACCACATCTATTTTAACCATTCCTTGGTTGATGAGCATTTGGGTTGTTTCCAAGATTTAGCTATAACAAATTGTGCTGCTTTACACATGGATGCACATATATTGCTGTGGTATGATGTTTTTAATTCTTCTTGGAAGATACCCAGAAGGAGAATAGCTGGGTTGAATCAGACCTTTAATACTAGCTTTTTGAGGGATCCCCATAGTAATTTCCACACCGATTGCACCAATCTGCACTCCCACCAACAGTGGAGGTTTCCTTTTCCCCCACAGCCCCTCTAGTGTTTGTTATCAGTTGATTCCTCGATGATAGCCATTTTTTCTGGGGTGAGATGGAATCTCAGTATTCTTTTAATTTGCATTTCTTGAATGACCAATGATGTTGAACATTTTTTCATGTATTTATTTGACATTTGTATTTCTTTCTTTGAGAAGTGTGTATTCATCTCAGATGCCCTTTTTTGGATTGGGACTTTAAATTTTGGGGGTCTGATTTTTTCAAGTCTTTATATATTCTAGATAGAAGTCCTTTGAGGAACAATTGGCAAAAATTTTTTTCACTCAGTGGGTTGTCTTTTCACTCTGTTGGTGATTTCTTTTGCTGTGCTAAGGCTTTTTAATAAGATGGGATCCCAGTTGTTGAATCTTTGAAGTATTTCCTATGCAGTTTGGGTTTTGTTCATGTGTTCATGAACTGTTCACCCAAGCCTGTGTCTTCAAGATTTCTACCTATTTTCTCTTCATGTAGATTTAGTGTTTCTATTTTGATATTTCGATCTTTGATCCATTTTGACTTTAATTTAGGGCTTGGTGATAGACACGGTTCTAAGTTCAGCCTTTGGCAAGTGAGAAGCCAGTTTTTCCAGCACCATTTATTGAAGAGGCTGTCTTTCTTCCAGTGAACATATTTGGCCTCTTTGTCAAAGATAAGGTGGTTGAGTGTGTTTGTAGTTGTGTCTGCATTTTGTAATCTGTTCCACTGATCCTCAGGTTTTTTTTTCCTAATACCATGCTGATTTTATCACAGTACCTTTGTAGTATAATTTCAAGTCAGCGACTGTGAAGTTCCCAGGCTTGCATTTGTTGCCTAGAATTCCTTTCCTATTCTAGGTCTCTTCTGTTTCTAAAAGAATTTTAGAAATGTTTTTTCAAGTTCTATGAGATATGCTAATGATATTTAGATTGGAATATCATTGAATTTGTATAATAGTTTTGGGAGTGTGGTCATTTTCACAAAGTTGGTTCTTCCTATCCATGAGCAAGGGTTATTCCATTTTCTGTATCCTCTTTGATCTCTCTTTTTTAGAGTCCTGTAATTTTCAATATATAGGTCTTTTACTTTGCTTATTAAATTGACTCCTAAGTATTTCACCTTTTGGATGCTATTGTGAAGGGTGTGGCTTCCCTAATTTCTCTCTGTGTGAGTTTGTTGCTAGTGTACAGGGATGGTATTGATTTTTGAGTGCCGACTTTGTATCCAGCAACACAACAGAATTTTGTTACTAAATGTATAAGTCTTTTCATGGAGTTTTTGGGGTCTTCTATGCAGCGTATCACATCATCCACAAATAATGATAATTTAACTTCGTCCTTGCCTATCTTTATTCCTTTTTTTCTCCTGTCTAATTGCTCTGGATAATATTTCCAGAACTATATTAAATAAGAGTGGTTAGAGTGGACATCTCTGTGACCTATTGGTTGTTCTGGATCCTGAAATTTGAATGGAGACCTTAGAATTGCACAGGTATGATATGTGTTCCAATGCAGACAGAAGAAAAGATTTGTGTTGAAAATTTACTGTGACCTTGGAAATGCTAGCAACACCAATGGAGGAATAAATATGTGGTTGTTGTGTGTGTGCATGTGCTCACACATTGTATGTTACAAAGCTATTCTGTTGTATCTGAACAAACAAAGATTTCTGATAAGAGTAGAAAACACAGGTGGATTGCATATCTTATATCTGCTGTATGGAGTTTTACAGATTAAACTACTACACCATCAAAAAAACCCCACTATCTTCTGGCTGAGTCACAGCTTGTCTTGACATTATTATCTCCTTACCACTTATGTGTCTTATTGATTTTCTGTTTCCCTTATAATGTTCTTACTCAACTTTCTAGGTATTATGGTGGAAGTTCCACTTTTGTGTGAGTTTCTGAATATTATACAGATAAAAGGCAAAATTTGGTATCATGAAAGTTTGTCTTAATTCCTTAATTCCCCCCATTTAGCAATAGTGCTTGTGTTCTCTAAAAAAATATAGAAAATCTGTTTTAACTCTAGTATTGGGACATATAATTGTATTATTAGTTGAATACTTGATATAGTTATTTACTTGTGTCTATGGTGATGTATAGAAAAGATGCTCTGTATTCCAGAGTCACTAGATTTTCTGTTGAAATGGCATATTTTAATAAGAAATTCAGGAGGAAACAAGAATGATTTGTAAAACAGGAGAGTAAGAATCTATTTCTGATTTAATCTGAAACATGTTCAAATCAAAAGTAACTCCAGAACTGTCCTAATTTTTCCAGTTATTTTTCTTTATTTCTTACAGCTAAGAAGGTATAGTTTAGTTTTCATAAATTAGGATGTATGAGGCACTACTATACCTGCTTCATGGAAGCCTGCTTGGATTCCCAGTCATCCTACAGCTCTTGCACTCTTTCAACTGTGCCAATCAGCTCACTATTACATACTGGAGCTTTCTATCAATTTGAAATTCATCTCGATTTTTTCCCTACTGAGTTTCCCCTTTACCCAAATTTTCAATGTATATGATATAAAGAATTTAAAATGACAATTTAGGTACCAAATGCACAGCTAAGCTAAAGCATAGTTTCCCCACTCCAGCCAATACAACATTTTACTCATTCCAGCTGCTTACATCAATTACTGAGGGCTATGCTTGGTTTACTGTACTCCACTGTCTGACTATCATAGTGAGAAAGAAATGGTGTCCTTGCCTTGTCAATAAGAAGGCTAAGACCAAGGTACTAATTGCATGTTGCTGTCGTTAGGTAAGCAAAAGTTCATACCACAGAATAAAAAACATAATGACTTACCAGTGATGGTGTAAACAGCAGTGATTGCCAAAAGGATGAAGATTGCCAGGTAAAGGTCCAGTCCCAAGGCTAGCTGGATGAATATGGCACCCGAAAATATATTTGTCTAAAAAGAGAACAGTCAAGAAGGGAAAGATATGCATTTTTGGCCTTTGGTTTCCCTGCTCCAATACTTTTGGCTCTTAATTCTTTTCCTGGCAAAGTCTGGCTTATCCTTCAAACCTCCACTTAAGACATGCCAACAGCAATACCTTACACAGAGCCTCAAACTGGGATTTTTTTTCCTCTCCCTTCTTCATGCTCATAGCAGTTATTTTGTTGCTCAATCCAGGCTCTTGTTAGAGTTGAGGTGAGCTGTTTTGACAAATTTTCTCTGTATCATGAGGCTTAAAGAGGCTGGGTAATTGCTTATAGCATTTCTCTTCAACTGAGTATTCTAAAAATATATTCTTGAAATTAGTATTCTTGTTTGCCAATGAAAATTTTTACAATTACAAATGATTTTGTTCTTTTTCTACAATCATGTATAGGATGAAGTCTGTTTCAGTAGGTGAATGAGATAATATTTTGTCTCTGTTCTGGAAAAGCTGAAACTCCAAAAATTTCTTTCTTTATTGAAATCTTCTCCACTCCTTTCCTTCCCCAAACTGTGTATATAGGGTAGGTATTGCTATTGTAATCATTTTACATCTAAGGAAATGGAGGCTCAGGGAGTTTGTCCTAGGTTACCTAGAGAGCAAGTGGTAAATTCTGGATTTGGACTGTTCACCTTGACTCAAAACTTATGCCTTTAAACATGGTGTCATACTGCTATCATAGTATTCTAGTTAGTGAAGTATTTGAATATTTCCAAGTGCATATTATTGTACATATCTATATATGTTACTGACTTGGAGAGCCTGGCAGCTCAACTGCATAGGAAGTAATACACATATTTTGAATTGTGGAAAGCAACAAAATATAAAGTGGAGTGAAATTAGGTATATCACTGTTAACTCATTATTTTTTGCAGTATGTATGTGTATGAGGTATGATTGGAAACTATAAGGTTTTAATGAAAATGCATAATTATTACTGTGAAAGATACAAATTCCTATTAATCTCTCTCAAAATACTCCCCTTTGACACATCATTTTTGTCACTTTCTAAAACAGCTCTGCGATTCCTCTTTCATGAGTGTCTTTTCATGGTTGCCTTGATATCCTAAATTGATTCAAAACATTCATGAAACTCCTGTCAAATAAAACTACTATGGTGATCCTCATCCATCTTAGTCACTGGATCTAGTACCATGGGACTTCTGGCTCTTCCAAAGTCAAAATAAATGTGAAAGGCAAATATTTTAAATCAATTTAGAATACTAAGGAACATAACGGAGAAACTAAAGATGCTCATGAAAGAAAACTTTCAGGACTGCTCAAGAAAGTGGCAAGAGAGATGAGATAAATATGTTTAAAGTGGGACTGGGCTGAACCTCGGATGTCTTAAGAAAGCCCAGTGAGTCATGGAAGCACCTCCCTGACCAGTGTGCAGGACAGGGGAAACCTTAGGCACCCTCTGGGGCCTTGGCAGGTACCCACCACAACCCTAGTGTGCCTGCTGGGACTGGGCTGGACCCCGGACATATTCAGGGAGCACAGTGAGTCATGGTGGTGCCTCCCTGACCAACATGCAAGGCAGGTGAAACTTCAGGCACCCTCTGGGCCTTGGTGGCTACTCACCATACCCATAGTGTGTCTGCTGGTGCTGGACACATTTGGAACACCTTTAGGAACGCCGATGAGCCACTCTGGTGCCTCCCCATTAGGGTGTGAGGCACATGGATTCCTGGACAACTTTTGGGGTCTTGGTGGTCACTGCCAGAACAACTCACACTCCTCTGGGAGCTCAGATGAAACCTGGACAGAGTCAGAGGCCTCAGGGAGTCAACACTCACCCATCCTTTTTCAGTGTGGAGAGCAGGCGCTGTCCTCAGCAATATCTGAAGGCTTGGTGAACACAACCTGTGTACCCTCTACTCTTGTGGAAGCTGGGATGAACCCCAGTCTCAGGAACTCTGTCGAGCCTCCTCCACTCTTCCCACACATGCATGGGAGCCAAATGAATGCAAGAAAGTTCAGGAGCACCTGGGACCCCACCTTGCCAACACTCACCAGCACAGAAGCTTCACTGAGCACTGTGGATCTTCAGACTCTCACCCTGCCACTCGCACACAATCAGGAGAGTGAGGCTGCACCACAGGGAGCCTCTGGATCTTCAAAAATGACAAAACGAGGAGCAAAATGCAATCCCAGAACTCCACAGCACACAAAACAAGTCCAGGAGACATCAACACAGAAGAGCCTGGAAGTTATACACCTGAAATGTCTGAAATGATAGAACTGAAGTAAAGAAACAACTCCATCAGGCCACATAAGAGATCAGATCAGAAATAATATCTCAGGTGAGAAAAGAAATGACAACAATAATGAAAGAAATATGCAGTATATGCAAAGTTGACATTGACAGGAAAATAGAAGAGCATACACAACTCATGGAAATCTTCAATGAACAATATAGAAAAGAACTAGAAGGTATGAAACAGATGCAAACAGATATCCAGGAAGTTAAAAATTGCAGTGAAAGTTTGCAACACTGCCTGAATGAAGCTGAAGATAGGCTTTCAGAC
>NW_004955455.1:6379035-6385874 GCF_000276665.1 Chinchilla lanigera
AAGAAGGAAGGCAAAATATAAAGATATATATGAATCACTGCAATGGCTGTATTGCTGATGTCTGACAGTGAGTTGAAATGAACAGTTAATGCTTACAATTTTTTATGTTCTGATCGACTTTGCATGGTTGTGTCTGGTGGTCTGAGCAACTGATTTGAAGGTAACAATATGCAATGGAATTACAGTGGTGAACTCCTACTATCTTGTTTAGTGTAACTCCTCATTATCTCTAATGTTTTATCAAAAAATGATTTTCTTATTCTCTTTAATGGTTTGAGCTATCTTTCATTGTTTCATCTGGTAATCTGAGCAATGTTGTTGAGGACAGTGATATGTAATGTAACAACCACTTTTCATTTGTATTATTTTGTCTTGAGACCCTATATCACTTTGAGTGATCTTGCTTTGATTTGTTTACTTTGTGATACTGGATTGCTGCTACTGTTCTATTTTTTTGTTTGTTTATTTCTCATTTACTACTCTCTTTAAAATAAAATAAAAAATGTGTTTAAAGCAAGAGGGAGTATTTTGGGGGGACTAATGGTAAAGTATCTTTTACTGTAATAAATTAAAAAACAAATATTCACTGTATTATATGATCACACTTCCTATACATACACATAATCATACTTCATATAAACATATGTCTTTCATGAGATGTGCATGTTTATCATCTATTCATCTACCTACATATATGTGTATATGGGTGTGTCTGCTGAAAGAGGCATGACAAAAGTACAATGAACTATGCATAATTAACATTCACATTTTAGTCTCTAATACCCTTATCCACATAATGGAATTAGATTGTATTAGAAGAATGAAAGATTCCAGGGATAGAGCAGCGTTGGTACACATTACGGTTTGTATCTAGATGTCTCCCTTGCCCAAGCCTCATGTGCTTTTAGATGGGCCTTTTTTGAAGGTAGCTGAATCAAGAGTTTGTGATTGATAAATGGGTCAACACTTGTATTTATGAGTACTGGGATTAAGGGTGAGTGATTGCTTGGTCAGTCCACTGAGTGGACTGGTACCTCCCTAGTCCTGGTAGAGTGGATACAATATAAGGGACAGAAAGAGGCTTGCCTCCTCTCTCTCCCCTTGCTTGCTTTTGATGTCTTCTGCCTCCATGAACTATGTCTCCTCCGGAGTTCTCCTCTACCAACCCACCCTACCTTGGGCACTGCCGATTATGAACTGAAACTTCTACAAACTGTGAGCTAAATAAACCATCCACCCTTTAATTTTGGGTGTAGGGTATTTTTGTCTCTGCAATGAGATAAGTAACTGAGATAGTACAAGATGAGTCTGGAATATTTTGTCATGCCAGAGTTTAAGGAATTGCTCAACAAGACAACATAGGAACATTCTTTATACAAGGGCCAGTTTGAGACTCTCCCATTGGCCAAATCTGGTATGATATGAGTATCAAAAATTATATGCAATAATTTTAGAGAAGGGTGGGTTTGAAAGTGTTGACATTAGGTCCAGCACTCTGCTTGAACCCCTGCCTTGCTACGTACAAAAATACAGAACTCAGTGGTCTATTTGCTTTCCGCATCTAGCCATGTGAACAAGGATATAGTTTAGTTTAAACAGTTGCTACAGCCCGGAGTGTACGGACAGAGGCGTGTCTGGAGCAAGGGCGGGGGCATCTCACAAATCTACAGACACTAAAGCTAGGCAGAGAAAGCTGTGACTTGAGGTGCACAGAGGGATATACAAACAGAGCTGCTAGAATGACACCAGCCTTGGGGTGGACACACCTACTAAGAAAAGTAGGGCAGAATTCAGCATTCATACAGAGAAATGAATATGGAAACAAAATAAGACTTAGCAGCAACTCTATTGCTCCTTCATATCTGGTAGATTCCAATACTGAGACCCAAAATAGAAACTACTCATTCATACATAGAGAGGAAAAAAATTGAATTAATTTCTTTCTTTCTTTCATTGATTTTTGAGAGTTTGGGCTTTTCCTTTTTCTGCTTTTCTTTTTTTATTCTATTCAGTTTTCTTCTTTTTTGTTTGTTCTTTCCTATTACTTTTTCTCTAATTATATTAATTTCCTTTTGCTCCATAATAGGATCCTTTATATCACGTTTCTCTCCTCCCTCTTATCTTTTAAAATTTATTTTAAAAATTTTCTTCTTTCATCTTCCTGTTCCCCATCCCCTGCATCTTTGCTAATATATCATTATACTTTATTAATATTTAGATATTAATTTAACTCTATGCTATTATTGTTGACTTTTTGGTACTATCAGTGGTGATATCATTGTTGCATTTACTAAATATTAACTGCATGTCTATATTTGGTTTGTCTTTTTGTCTATATTATAGCTGTAAATCTCTTTTCTGTGTTTAAGGGTGGTACACTTGTGGCTTTTATTGATTCTTATGGCACATCAATATCCAGTTTGTCTCTGATTCTATTAGTATTGCTGATTTTGTTGCTATTGTGAGAATGACACAGTTGTTCCTATTAATTAGTTTCTACTGTTTGCCAGTATCTGCTTTGCCTTTCGTCATAATGGCACAGTTCATTTCTGCAGAACTAAGTGCTAGGCCAATTACACTGCACCCTTTTTCTAAAATTGGTGGAGGTTCTTGGATATAGCAATGGAGGCAGAGGCCTATAGTTAGCCATGTTCACAGCTTAACACTGAAACTCAGAGACTAACTAAAGAATCTCCATACTGGCAACAAAGTCCATCCACTATAATCAACCACAAACATCAGCAACAAAAAAGCAAATGAGCAAAAAAGACAATAGAAAAAGAGGAAGAGAAAGCAACAAATTGCCTCCAAAAACTTAGCTCTCCCAATCTAATTCATAGGGCATCAAATGAAGAGGAAGTCAAGTGCCAAACATCTGATTTATAAGACAAGTATATTAATTAACTTAATTTACCACACACTTCTCAACACAAACCTTTAAGGTCAAGAGAGCCTGGAGTGAAACATTTCAAGCTCCAAAAGAAAACAGCTTCCAACCCAGACTGATATATCCTGAAAACCATCTTAAAATTCATGGAGAGATGAAGACTACAAAACAAAGTGTGCCTTAAGAAATTCATGACCACGAAACCAGTGCTACAAAAATACTTGCAAAGGTGTCCTAGAAGAGGCAATGAAGCTAATGATGTAAAAGAGTCTAATGAAATGAATTATCAAGCAGGGTGAGAAGCTGAGCAGAAGGGAAATGAGGAAACAGCAGCAACAACAAAAAAATGCAACGACCGAATAAATCAACATTTTCAGTAATAACTTCCAGTGTGAATGATCTCAACTCCCCAATGAAAACACACAGACTGAAACAATGGATCAAAAAAACCAAAACCTAACAGTATCCTGTGTATATGAAACAAATTTATCTTGAAAAGAAATTCATAGACTAAAAATCAAAGAATAGAATCAATATTCCATGCAACAGGAACCCTAAAACAAGCAAGAGTACTTATCCTATTTTTTAATAAAAAGGATTTCAAGCCAAAATTGATCAGAAGAAGAAAAGAAAATCACTGTACATTGGTTAAGGAAACAGTTCAACAGGAAGAAATAGCAATTATAAACACATATGCACAGCAAACTGGTGCATCCAACTTCATAAAACAAACAGTACTGTACATCAAAGATCAGATAAGTATTCACACATTTAATGGAGGAACTCAATATCTTACTGTCACAAATAGAAAGATAAACTGGACAAAAACTCAATAAAGAAACATCAGAGTTAAAAAAAACCTTCAAAGAAATGTAAAGAATATTTACAGAGTGTTCCACCTAACGAAAGAATACACGTTCTTCTCAGCAGCATATGGAACTTTTTCCAAAATATACCACATACTATCAAATAAAACATTAATAAATCAGTAGAAAAGAATCAAAATTATCCCATGCATATTATCAGATCAGAAAGGAATGACACAAGAAATCAGTGGCTCAAGAAATCACAGAAAGTATGCAAACACATGGAAAGTTAATCATTACACTCCTAAATAATCAATAGGTGACAGATGAAGTAAAAAAATAAATTAGACAATTTCTAGAATCAAATTATAATGCCAGTACAACATGCCAAAACCTATGGCCCACAATGGAAACAGTCTTAAAACAGAAGTTTATAGCTGTGAATGCCCACATAAAAAACCCGTGAGCCCAAATAGACATCCTAATTATGCACCTAAAGGTCCTAGAAAAGCAAGAACAATTCAATCACAAAGCTTGTACAAGGTAAAATAGCACAGAGATCATAACATATTAATTAAATTGAGAGTAAAAAGTACAAAGTATCAGTGAATTGAAGAGTTAGTTCTTAAAAAGAATAAAAAAATAGATAAACCTTTAGCCAATTTTACCAAAAAAGGAAAGAAAAAACCCAAATCAAGGGTGGAACACTACTGCCATTCTGGAACATAGGATTTGTATAGGTTCCAGACTCTATAACATTAGTACATAGGTCTTTAAGTCATGTTCCATGTTTTATGGAAAGGATATGTGCAATAAATGCTGCTGACATGATTCTGCACCCTGGCAGTCATGCTCTGAAAGACCTCATTCTGAGGCACCTAGAGCTGGCACAATATTTAAGCCTCTACCCCTTTGCCCTTGGCACTTATGCCATTTTCCTTTTGCTGGCACAAACCTGTTTACTGTGAACATGCTATTGGCTTATAAACTTTGCTGGTATTTCCCTGACATTGTGTGCCATGTGCAATTATTTGTTTGTTATGTACAAGAACTTGGAAACTCATCCTGAAACCCATCACCCACAGCAAAAAGACTGTAGAGGAGCTAACTGCTCAGCCAACTGTGGTGAGGTTGAGCACCAGATGGAAGACAATGATCACTATACCTGCGCTGGAGCTCACAGATGGAGCATCTGGATATTTGTATGTATCAGGCAGATAACTGTATATTGGTGGGACAAACTCAAATTTTGGCCTGCATCTCTGGGAACTTTTGCAGTGAGTCTGGGTATGCTTTCCCTCCACAGCCAAAACTGCACGTGTGAGACTAAGGTTCCCTATAGCTTACTATCAGATTTGTGGGCAAAGAGACTACCCCACCAACCTCTTTGCAACACATATATCCCCAGGGCAGTGTTCACAAAGGAAGCCTTTACACCTGGTCTGACACCAGACAGACAGATCTATGCCACAATAGGATAGATTTGTGCTTCAACTTGTATTATCACCAGCTGTGGCATGCACTATTGAACTGTACAGGCCCATTCAACTATAAGACTAAGGTGTGACCCAACCTTTGTGTCTGAAGGACTGCCTTTACCAATACTACCCAATTTATAAGAAACTTGCTTCACCTTTTACAGCACACACTGACTGAGCATGCAAGGATGCAACAAAATGTTCCAAGTAAATGGAGTGCAGAAGAAAGCAAGAGTATCCATATTTTTTAAATAAAAAATATCCATAGACTTTAAATAAAAAAATATTAATAGATAAGTACAGTCACTATATAATAACAAGTGGTCAAGTAAGCAAAGGAAAATAGCAATTATATATATCTATATATCTAATAGTACTAGAACACCGAAATATATGGACAAATTTTAATAAATTTGTTTTATTAAGTGGAGAAATAGACTTCAATATAATATTTACATAGTATTTTAACATTTCCTTTTCAGCGATGGAGTAATCATCTGAAAAGAAAAGCAACAAAGAAAAGGAGCCCTAAATTCAGTAGAATGAAGAGAACATTCCTTCCAACTAAACAGAACACACGTGGTTCTCAATAGCAAATGGAATATTGTCCAGGAATAGATTGTGCAACAGCCCACAACATAATTCTCAGAAAATTAAAAAAATTGAAATAACATCCAGGATTTTTCTGACCACAGTGCAATAAAGTAGATATTAACAACAATGACAATAATGAAAGTATTAAAAATCTATGCAATATATGAAAATTAAGGAACTTACTGTTGAACAAGCAAGGGTTAAAGAAAAATACCAAGAAGGAAAGTAAAATATTTCTTGAAACAAATGAAAATCAAGTACAGCATAGTGAGAACTATGATATATGGCAAAATAAGTGCTAAGTGGGAAGCTTATAGCAATTAAAATAGAAATCTCAGCAAAAAAGAAATCTTCCAGATAACCTACCACTGAATCTCAAGAACCCAGGAAAACAACAAAAAAACTGCTGAAAAATTAGTAGAAAGAAAAAAGTGAAAACAATTTAAGCAAATTAAATTGAAGTAGAAACATAAAACAATAAAAAAAATCGACAGAACATAGTTTTTGAAAAGGCAAACAATACAGACAAATCTTTAGGTAGATTAAGAGAAAGAAAATACTGAAATAAATAAAATCAGAGGTAAAAATGGAGCCATTACAACACTACACAATTGCAAAGGATAAGTAGAGATTATTGTAAATAACTATTCACCAACAAATTTGATAAGACAAAGAGTCAAGAGAGGGAAGTAGATAAATAGAGGAAAATAGAGAAAGCACGGAAAGAAGGACATAGTAACTGAGGAAGAGAGAAAAGGTAGGGACAGTGTATTTAACTGAGGAAGCGTCAGTCAAGTAAATTTAGATAGCGCCAAGAAACAACAAATGATCTTGGCCTATGTGACTACACAACATGGGATATTATGGAATCAACACTAGAAAATTTTTCATCATACAAATGGTGAAAGACTGACAGCATTTTCACTAAAATCAGGAATGAGAAAAGAGTATTCTGACAACTGTTGTTCAGTGTACTACTTGAAACTTCAGGAGTCTCTGCCCTCTGTGTGCCCAGTGCAGACAGGAGTTCCTCACTCAGAAGGCCCATGAACTGCTCTCACCAGGTTTCACGTG
>NW_004955455.1:6386179-6387690 GCF_000276665.1 Chinchilla lanigera
AGGTCACAGACAGCAGCAGTCTGTGATGTCTGTCAGTGCAGCCCTCATCTAGCTCTTGTGCACATCCTGAACTGACTGGAGACACAGAATCAGGTGGTCCACAAACTGTTGACCCTGAAGTTTGTGTCTGGGTTTGCCTGTACCCTTAACTGTCTGGAGACACAGGTCCACTGGTCTGGGATTGCACCACCAGTGCAACCCGATTCTGCATCATACACGTGCCCTGAACTGGGAGGGGATGCTGGATCAGATGGACTGACATTGGCTGACATCACGTTCCATGTTGGAAACCT
This sequence comes from Chinchilla lanigera, assembly GCF_000276665.1. Lineage (NCBI taxonomy): Eukaryota > Metazoa > Chordata > Mammalia > Rodentia > Chinchillidae > Chinchilla > Chinchilla lanigera. Next base: position 6,386,473 of record NW_004955455.1, read on the forward strand.
GGGAAAACTAGATACACTTCACTATCTGCCGGAAAACCCCAGACTAAGCAGTGCATCTCAGTGGACACTGAGGGGCAAGTCTAACCACCAGGAAATCTAGGGACACTAGCAGCCTTTGCTGAGCTGCCAGGGAAGAGGAAAACTGAGCTTTCTGCATCTGGTATCAACATGACAAGACAAAGGACTAAAAGACAATCTCAGAACTCCATCCCACTGAAAACAAGTCCAGGAGACATTGACATAGGAGAACTTGGTAAACACACACCTGAAATTGCTGAAATGATTACAATGGAAGTAAAGAAACAACTCCATAAGGCCATAGAGGAGATCAGATCAGAAATAATCCCTCAGGCAAAAAATGAAATGACAGTAATAATGAAAGAATTGCTGAGCACATCTGAAGAAGAAACATATAAGAAAATAGAAGAACATAGGCGATGGACAGAAACGATAAATGAAAAATATAGAAATGACTTAGAAAGCATGAACCAGATTCAAAGCCTTCCAGGAAATCAAAGCTTCCATTGAAAGCTGCCAAAACTACTTGAATGAAGCTGAAGATAGAATTTCAGATTTTGAATACAGCATGGATGCTAGTAACTGTGAAAGAAAGGATCTCTTAAAATCAACAAGGAACCAGGAAAAATCAATTCAACAGCTGCAAGACGAGGCAAAGAAGAATAATGTACAACTAATAGGAGTCAATGAAACAGCAGGAGGCAACACAAATGACATAAAAATTATATTTGCAGAAATAATAGTAGAAAATTTCCCAAGCATGGAAACAGAACCTGATATAGAGGTAAATGAGGCATATAGAACTCCAACTAATGATAACCAAAATAAAACTACACCCAGACCTACAATAATCAAGATCCCAGACCTCCATCAAAAGAACAGAATATTAAAAGCTGCTAGAGAAAAGAAACAGATTACCTACAAAGGAAAGCCCATCAAAATCATGGCAGACTTCTCAACACAAACCATCCAATCAAGAAGAGCTTGGAAGGAAATACAGGACAGTAGAACACCTGTGTTAACTATCCTGCATATACATATATACAATCTTTCTTCTTCTTTCCCTTCTCTTTTCCCATATTCCAGTTATCCTTTACCTATGAGTGCTTTCCTATCAATTCCCAATGTCTATCATATCTCCTAGTTTTAATTAACTCTTGTATTTCCTTGCTGAAAGAAACTGTCAGCGAGGCATTGGTT
>NW_004955455.1:6392375-6412148 GCF_000276665.1 Chinchilla lanigera
ATATAATGGAACATTAGTCAGCTATAAAGAAAGATAAACTCGAGGCTTTTATAGGTAAACGGTCACAACTAGAGACCATATTCATAAGTGAAATAAATCAGACCTGCAAGTATAAGCATCATATTGTCTCACTAGTGTAAGACCTGAAATAAAAGTAGGAGGTATAATAGACATTGTGAAATGAAAGGAAAGTGCTCATAAGTAAAGGGCAACTGGGGTGTGGGAAAAGAGAAGGGAAAGAAGGGGAAATTATATAAGTATGTATATACAGGATAACTAACATATTTGTACTACTGTCTTCTATTGCTCTATAGAAAGGAATAGTTAATGATTACTTGTTTGTTCAATATTGCATGTCTTTATTTACTTTTCTGAGAAACCACTTTGAAGATATCAATAAGTACTACAACAGCTATGGTTAATTTCCCACGACTTTGTCAGTAATTCTGTTTTGTTTGTGTCGTTCTTATGCTATTTTGTAAATGGATGCCTGTTTCTTAATATGTTTTCTTTCTTTTATTTTTTAAAATAAAAAAGAAACTTTAGCCAGAGCATTATGAAAGATAGTATGGAGAGTTTTTGAATTATGAAGTGTGTAAATATCTTGTGTTCCATAAATTCTACTTTTTATATATCCAAATAAATGGAAATCAGTATAGTGAGGAGATATCCACACTCCCATATTTGTTGTAGTACTGTTCCCCATACTAAAGATGGAGCTAACCTAAGTGGCCATGAATGGGTGAATGGATGAAGAAAATGTGAAAGTGAACAGCATATCATTTTCAGTCATAAAATCTCAAATCCTCTCATTTGCACTAACATAAGAGATCATGGAGGATATTAAACACAGCAAATGAGGCACCAAAAGACAAATACATGTTCTTACTCATGTGTTGAAACAAAACAAACTGAAAGTAAAAAAGTTGATCTCCTGGAAGTAGAATATAAAAGAGTGATTACGAAGAGCTTGAAAAGTGAGAGAGATGGGATGGAGACAGAATAATTAGCGAGAGGATTAAACAATACAGTGAGTATGAGGAATAAGTTCTAGTGTTCTATAGCACAGTAGTGTGACCACATAATATTTGGCAGTTCAAAATAGCTAAAAGAAATGATTTAAATTTTCTAGCAGAAAGAAATGATAAATGTTTGAAATGATGATTGTACTAATTACACTGGCTTTTTCATTACATATTGGATATATGTAGTAAAAGATCACACTGTACCCTATAAATGTGTACCATTATTATATATCAACTAAAATAATTAGAAAAGAAAGCCTCAAACTGTCATGTTATCAAATCTCTGACTTTTGTTTATATTGTGTAGTATCATGAAGACACTAAACTAATGGTTTTAACATTATATACACATAGCTTACCTATCAAATGGATTCAAAATTATATGCATGTAGTTTGTATATCAAAGTATTATTGTGGTAAAATATAGGAAATAACATTTTCCACTTAACCTGTTTTAAGTGTAGAATTCAAGGTCATGAGTTCATTCACAATGATTAGAAAATATTTCCCGTAATAAAGATTAATTGCAATGACAAAAAATTTTCTGTTGCTATAAAGGAGCATATTGGAACAACTTTCCAATATGAATAGGACTGTAGATTAGATAATAATTTATATTCAAGTCAATTTCCATATTTTAAAATTTGCTGTGTGGTTTTCTGAAAGAATATCAATGTTTTTAGTAAACACAAACATATGTAGGCATTAAGGGACATTTATACCTACAACTGATTCTCTATATTTTTGTGATGGGGGTTGAAAATCAGTGAAAAAGATTTTCAACCTAATAAATAAACAGCTCTGCAAACTTCACTGCTCTGACTCTGGAATAGTACAGAGTCTATCATGTTATAAACTATAAAAATCATTATGTCCTGCATTAACCATTATCCGTATCACTTAAAATATAACCTTGCAGACAAGAATGGACTCCTGCTGTGGTACCCTCTTGGCTGACCACAAATCTTGCATAGTCACATACACAAGCTCTTGGCTTCCTTGCACCCCTAACCAGCATTCCATTCCTTTTACATCATCAGGAACCCTCCATTCTGGGCGGTATGCCACTCAGGAGCCTCTTGGCTGCTGTCCTTCTGCCTCAGTACCTGTTCATGCATGCTCTTTAGAACCATAAAGACCTTCGATGTCAGAGCCAAAGGAGAACAGGGAGATTAGGATGAGCAAGAGAGATCTACAACACACAAGCAAGAAGGGCCTGACACCTGGGTGCTCCTTTTTTTCTCCTTTGCCTCTTCCATTTTCTTGTTCTCAGAAGCTGTTTCAGTGAAAGCTCTACAAAGACAACTACCAGTTCCACCGAGAAGAAGCATCCCCTTTCTGAATGCCTATAGCACGTCTTCCATTATTGTCTGTGCACTCTCCTTCAGTTTGTGTTTTAGTAGTATATTGGCTAGTATATTGTATGTATGGCCCTTCAAAGCTTAATTATTTTAAGGGTAGAATTCTTATAATATTAGCTAAATGATGAACCCTTGCTGCCTAGGAATCTTTGTTCCCATAACAGAATTTTGTACTATGCAGTAAATTCCAGGAAACACATTAGGTTAGAAAACTTCATGCCACTTAAACGTAACAACTGGTTTAGTTGCAATAGTGATTCAGCTCAACAAGAGAACAAAGTTGAAGGTCAGTTTTTTCCTCTCATGAACACTGAGACACTGGCCTGTAAACTTGGCCAAGTGATATCTTTAGACACTACTAGGTGAAGAAGAATTGAATTTTTCCTTCTTTTCCATTTGTCCAGCTCAATCTTCAAATTCCTTTCTTTCTTTTCCTGACCATCTCCAAGAAATGTAACTTGACAAAAAACTTTGAAGTCAGTCATTGTACACACACTTGTAACCTCAGCACCATGGGAGGTGAAGAAAGAGGATCCCCAGTTCAAGCTCAGCAAGAGTAATTTAGCTAAAAAATAAAAAATAAAAAAATAAATAAAGCACAGGAGATGTATGTAGCTTAGTGTGAAGGTCCTAGGTTCAATCTCTAGGACAGAAAAAAGAAAAAAAAATGCCCTTAAATTATTTTAATACTTGATTGTGGTATCTTTTCTTAGAGGGGATGTTAGATAAAATATGGTAAATTTAAGGAAAGTGAGTGCAATAACACAAAGTACTCTCCTTCTGCTTCGTATGTGTGATAATTAAACTGACAATGAAAGTATTGGTTCAGGCTGGCTTAGGGGAAGAATGAAGAGCTAATTATTTGCCAGAACAAAGTAAAATTCAAAGTGGCTGAGGAATGATCAAAGAGAAGCAAAAATCCCTTTGTGACGCTTTGTCCTTTGCTGACAGGTATAAGCTGGTGCAGAATTATAAACTCTGTGTCAAGAATTGAAAATTAAATAATTTTCAGTACAGTAGAAACATCCAACCAACCTGGAAAGTTTCCAGAATGGCCGGTCCTTCACTGGCACGGATAGTTCAGTGAACTTGCAGAACATGTGAGCACTCTGATTCTCATCTGTTTCCTACTAGCAGCCTTACTCAGTCCTTGCTCACCTCCAGAAATGGTGAACGGTGCTTTCTCAAGTATGCTGAGCTATGCGTTCACTGTTACTCATTTTGTTATAGAAATTCCAGTTGTGCCTCTTCTCAATGGAGTGTTCATTCAATTCTAAATTGAACTTGTGTTTTTTGATTTGAAAATCTGTTCTGCATCTAAATGAAACTGTCTTAAGACTCATTGACAGTTTCTTTGTTTTTTTTTCTTTTAAGCTCATTTGTAAATTTTAGTTCATTATGTGCAGTGGAAAAAAGTAGGAGCCAAGAAAATTATTTTCTTTATTGCCAAAGAGCTGCTGCAGATAGATAATAGCTGTTATCTCTCTGAATGAGATACTTTGTTCTTTGAACACACCTATTTTTTCATGGGTGGATTGACACCCAAAAGGCTATTAGGACTTGAAGTCCTGTGAGTCTGTGCACCAGGTCTCTGATGCCACATCTACCTTTTCTCATTAATGCTTTCTAGAGAGACACTAGGAAAGTTAAGACTTCCAGATGCTTTCCCCTTGTAAAGGCCATTAAAAGCCTATATACTCTGTTCTCTGATCTTAGAACTCTGGTTCCATAAGGAAATTCTTTGTAAGTAAGATGCAAGGAGGTACTAAACTCACTGCAATTCCAATGGTCACAATAAGGAAGAGGGAAAGGATGGAGAGGGTGATCTGCAGTCGTTTCCCACCAAATCGCTTCCTGAGATACTCTGGCATGGTCACCACCTGCAGAGATAGATGTCAACAGTAATTCACCTTTGGAAGACCATACTGGGATCTCCTATCAGCTCCAACATTTACTAGACCTTTGAAAAATGACAATATTTTTGTATCAATTTTATCAAGTATAAAGTGGAGGTTAAATGTGAAAGTTGATGTTAAAGACCTATAATAAAACACCTGGTAGACACTTGAGAAATAATTTTTCTATTTTATCTATTACATTGGAGTCATTCTAAGCAATATTATCTGCAAATAATTAGTCACCACTATGATTAAGGAATAAATTGATAACTGAGCAAATCATAAATTTAAATTTTAATGCATATTCATATGATTATGTTTTTGGAAGGAAGAGAATTACATGAAACCCCTATCTATGGTTTTCATTACTGAAGTATGAGATTGAATAAATGATCACATACAGTATTACATCAATGGCATGAGGCAAATGAAGCATTATAACTAAAAGAGAAGCAGAGCAGAACAATTAGGAAGAATTGCAACTTGGTCTTTGAAAGAACAAAGAAAAAGTATGTAAGGTGGTGCTCCAACAACCATTTGTTGAGATTATTATGGATAAAATGGTGCTGGGCATCAGGACAATAGGAAAAAGGTATTGATAGTATCTTAGAAATCTTCAAAGCTGTCCCTCCCATCATAGGCCTAGAAGACTGGGAGGACAGAGCGTTCTCAGGGGATGGATATGGGGTTCATTCCATGGGTTTGCTGGCCAGGTTCATGTCAGGACTTTGATGTACACAGCCCAGTGCAAGGATCTACCAGCATTGGTGTAGTTCAGGAAAGATCAAGCACAGCTCATTCCCCACTCCCAAGAGTGTGTGGCAGAGTTTGGTGGCATCCATGTGGTGCTAATTCTGAAGTCTTGCAGAATGAAAAAGGTATGGAATCATGGTCATTTCCACCTAGATTTCAGAGGAAAGTCTGAGGTGCCAGGTGGAGAATTGCTACTGAGGTAAAGATGTCGAAGAATTGGCACTGGGGCCGTGCCATGTGGAGCTGTGGGAGTGGTTCTCCATCCAAGATCTTAGAAATATAAAGCAATAGGCAGTATGAAATATCAAAGTGAAAAGCTGTAGGTACTGAATCCAAAACCAAGAGCTACCTGACGGACTAAGCCAGGCAAAGCTATTGGAAGGAGCTTCCCAAACCTGACTTGGACTTTTAAAATTTAGTATCTAATCTGATGTGTTTTAGTATTGTTGGGGGCTTGTGATCCTTTTCTTTTTGTTTACTTATTTATCCTTTTTGGAATAAGGATATTTATTATATTTCTATGCTGTCATTGTAATTTGGAAGTAGGTAACTTGTTTTTTGTTTTGTAGGCTCAGAGCTGTTAGGAGTATTCTTTGAGAATGAGATGTGATTTTGACTTGACTTTTTAGCTAATGCTGGAATGAATTAGCACTTTGGAAGTATTGCCATGGAACGAATGTAGTTTATAATGTAAGACAAGTATGCACTTTGGGAGCCTGGGAGAGATGCTGTGCTTTGAACATCTTTGTGCACCAAAGTGTCACGTGCTGGAAATTTGGTTTCCAGTGTAGTGGTTCTGAGTTTGAGAATTCTTTTAGAAGTGGGAGCTTTTGGAAAGTAGCTGTGTCATGTGAACGCCATCCTCATAAAAGGATTAATGTAGTTCTTAAAGGACAGAGTTAGTTCTTTGAAGAGTAAGTTGCTCTAAAGTAAGGACATCCCACATGCTCAGCAATCTCTACATGCAATTATTTCCTTTTCTGATTCTTAACCACGTTGTAATACAGCAGTGGTCCTATGGATAATTCAGGAGATTCAGGTACTATGCTGCTTTATCTCCCAAACAAGGAGCAAAAAATATTGCTTTCTTTGTAAAAGGAACCTAGCCTCACACATTTTGTACAGCAACAGGAAATTAATTACCAGTCATAAAGGAACCAAAACAATCACCAATTTGTAAAATGAGTGTTTTCTTTTTATTCACTATCTGGCTTCCCTTTGGACTCTTTTTGTTCCACCAATGAACAGCTGACACATTCAGTAATTTCAGCTTCAAGGATTAGAGGTGCTTGTAGTGCTTCCTTCCCCACTGCCTTAACCTTTAACCTGCTATCAAGTCTGTCATCTCTGTCCCAGAGCAGCTTCCATTCTTTTCTTTCTCCTTCCTACAGAGCCATGAATTATTTTGTTAAATCCTTCATTCTTGCCTTCCATGTATCACTTGCTCAAGTCAATTCTCCCCTCAAATGAATGGAACTTCTTAAAACGTGAACCTATTGATCAATTTTGAGTGCTGGAAAGCATATATTGCCTGTGGGATGATACAGGGCCTACCTTAAACTTAGGATGCATAAGCCACTCACAAGTGAACCCCAACTATACCTACAGATCCGCTTTCATCTCCCATAATTTCTCCCCCATAAAGCTATTTACTTTAACTGTGAGTTTATCTGATATACAAATACTCCAAGTTTATCCATAATTTTCAGCTTGTGTATGGTTTCTCTAACACTCCTAGAGACTTTTCTGCGTACTTGGGCCACCCTAATCCTCTAAGGGTGAAGTAAGGCCACTTGGGAAAAACTTTCCTATAAGCACTTTGGTGGTCCAGATACAGGTTCCCTCACCAGGCAGACTCCCCACCACAGTGCTCATTATGAGGACCACTACAGATTTCTCATCTGGCTGCAGTCTCATCCCACAGTGGGAGCTCTGTTAGGCAAGAATTTGATGTTTCTCATTTGTATATTCTTAGCAATAAACCAGGAAAAACTGAGAATCCATTTTCGTTATTGAAAGAAGAGTTAGTAAATAAAAGAGTAACTGAAGATACACTTGAAAGATTCCCTTGAACACCTGTGGATACTCACCCCTGCCTTGACGTAGATGGGGACAAAAAACCATCCTAGAACCACCACCAGCAGCAAAGCCTGTAGGAAACCAGGAAAAGAGTTTAAATTTAGGGCAGTTTAATTTGAATTCCTTTTAAAGCAAGGAATTTATCATTTTCAAGCCACTGAGTTTTATAAAAAGTTTTCTTAGATCCTGTCCAATTCAAAGTATTGTGATACTTGGACAACTGTGGGCTCCTTCTTCTGTTCCTATGACACAGAGGGCACTATTTTCTGAGGCTCAGATGTGCTAAAAGATGTGTGGTGAAATATGGTCATGGCGTAAGAGGTCCACTCAGGTCCAGTCAGGTCACTGGAAGATCATACAGTCTTGGCTTGAATGTATTTTTTTGAATTTCAAGGAATGAAAGTCTTATTCTTGATTAGATAAAACCACTGGAAGGAAATTTGAAGATAGAAGAGTATTCCTGTTGTCTATGAAATCTCTTCGTATCTAACAATGATGAAAAGTAAGTTTTATTAATATGCAATATTTATAGTTTTCACATGTATAACTTATACTGCTCAAGAAGTCAGTTGAGGCAGATATTGCAAGTATGGCTATCCTTCTTATGGAACAAAGACTGAGCAACATAGAAACTAAGGAAGCTCATGGACTAAAAATAGAGAAGTAGTTATCTCCAACTTGATGACCACACTCAGCTTGACCATAAGTCATCCTGATTCTGACTGTAGAGATGGAGTCTATGATACAAAATGGAACTCTGGCCATAAGGGATGTCTGGAGGCTGGGTGAATACTGGGGACATTGATATTAGTACAATAAAATTAAAGGCAAAATCTTCAAGAGGGAGGGCATTGCAGTTTATATCTAGATGTCTCCCTAAGCCTCATGAGCTCATAGGTAGGAATTTGGGAGGTGACTGAATCATGCGGGCATGATAATCATGAGTGGATTAGCACACTGATGAATTTATAGCTAAATGTGATGCTGGGAGGTGAAGCCTGATTGGAGGAGGTGGTCACTGGAATTATGGCCTGGAAGGGTCTATCTCCCTCCTTCCTCCTTGATCTCTCTCTGCTTCTCTGCTATGCCATAAGCAAGCCTCATCTGCCACGCCCTTTTACCATGCGACCCTGAATTGCAGCCGGCTAACTATGGAGTGAAGCCTCTACAAACTGTGAGGCAAAATAAACTGTTCCTTTAATTTGTGGATGTTGATTATTGTGTCCCAGTGAAGATAAAATAACTAAGATAAAGGGCCAAAGATGTTTGTGATAACTCAAAGTCACTTCCTAGATAAATCCTGGGAAAAACAATCTAAGTGTTTACTACAGTACAACTTTCTCCCACACAAGCATTTTCTTTTGACCAATGTGCAAACTCGTGTACATGAAAACACTACAAAGAGAAAGACAAAAATAAACAGAAACAACTCAGACTGCTCAACAACTATTTATGATATTCTCTTCACATGCCCAGCTATGTGAGGGGTGATAGCATGGAATGAATGGAAGAAAGCATATGGCCCTCATTCTTAAAGAATTTCAGGTCTGATTAAGGGGACACAGTTTATGTGAAATTATAATAGAACAATTAATTAGGAATTCAATCACAAATTCTGGTAGGTTCTATCTACTGTCTCACAAATCACTCAGCCTTGGGTAAAGTCTTGGTCAGATTCTTCTTGAGGTTTCTACTTATCCTTCTGGCATCAGCATAGGAAGCTGACATGTACCATACCCTAGCCTTTATCAATGATAGATTTTCTCCTACTTGATCTGTCAATACACTGTGGATGATTCTCTCTTGGTACTTTTCCACACTGTAGTGACTGCATGTATTTTTCTTGTAAGCTTCTCAAAAGAAGGGATCCTTGCTTTCACAATTTAATATTCCTTGTGTCTAGTTTATGTCTGGACACATAATATTCCTGAAGGAATGATAAAACTGAAAGCTCAAACAGTCAAAGAGGTCAAAAAAATTGGAGATTTAGTCATAAAGAAATGACAATACTGGTGGCTATAGCCGTTTGTGGAAAAGCCCAGAGATGGTTAACAGTATATCTGGAATGGCTCTGACAGAATGGAGCTACAGAGGTTCTGCAGGCCTAGGAGAATGAAAACTAAAAACCAAACCAAAGACAAGTACAGTCTATACAAGGTACAAGAAAACCTAGGATATGAGTTTGATTAGGATATATTGGTATGTGTTTGATTTAAAGAAAAGTTCTTTGGTATCACTTACATTCCATTCAACTGCTCCAATAGCAATCCCTGAGGCTGCTCCTGTTCCAGCCAGGCCCACAAATTGGCCACTGCCGATATTACTGGCAAAGAGGGATGCACCCATCTAGAATGCAAGAGAGCACACTAAGGTTAGAGTTCAAATATGCAAATCAGACTTTTTGAAAACAAATGTTGAGGTGTTTCAATTACTAATCCTTAGAGTAATACTTAGTAAACCATGTCGTATGGGCAAAATCCAATATATTACCATAAAAGAAGGAGGCTTTAAAATTTTTTGAATGTCTATAGTGGTTTAAAAATAATGGTAATATATTCAAAAGTGAAAACCTGAAATTAAATGAAGTGTAAATTCCTCCATCCGTACATAATTTTTATTGGAACACATTCATGCCCATTGACTTTATTTAAGTTTGTGCTGCAGTGGCTGGTTTGTGTAGTTGAAAAAGATTATACAGTCTATAAACCCTAGAATACTTACACTCTTGCCTTTTAGAAAAAATCTTATTCCCTGGGAATGGTGGTGCACGCCTGTAGTCCCAGCACTTGGGAAGCTGAGGCAGGTGGATTGCTGAGTTGGAGGCCAGCTTGGGCTACAATGTTAGCTCAAGACCAGCCTGAACTGCATAGTGAAACCCTCTTTCAAACAGACAAACAAACAAACAAACAAACAAGAAAAAATCTTATTGATCCCTGCAACTCTGATGTATATGCCAATGTATTCTTGAATTGATCTGTGTTTTGCCAAGAACTTCCAGACTTACCATTACATTTTGCCTTTTAAACAAACCATGAGGACCCTGTGTTTCAGGTTAAGGGAATTCTTCTGCATCCTCATAGCCATAGGACACTATTTTTCCTCGTTCCCACTTCCGTCATATTGTCTACTATTCTTAAGACTCAAAGGTTAAGACATATCTTTAGAATGGGCAGAGATGGGTGCCCGTCTGGCAGGTTTGGGGTCTAGAACCCTACACTGTTTTTTCTGGACCCACAGTTTTAGTCCTCAAAAGTTGCCTTTTCTTTTTTCTTTTTTGGTCTTTTTGAGACAGAGTCTCGCTGTGCAGTTCAGACCAGCTGTGAGCTCACTTTGTAGCCCAGGCTGGTCTCGAACTCGCAATGATCCTCCTCCCTCAGCCTCCCAAGTGCTGGGATTACAGGCATGCACCACCATGCCTGGCTAAAACTTGCCTTTTCTATTCAGCTAGTTGGGAGGGATTGAGCTGGTTTGTGGCTTTGGGATCAGTTGAGATTTTCATGATTCATAAAATAGTACTGCAAAGGCAATATCTGATGGAATGGCTCAGTAAATAAACATCTTGAATTTAGAGTTGATCTTCTCTAATCACCTTGGCCAGGTCATTTCCCAATCTCTATTCCCATTAATTTAGATGAGAAAGCAGACCTGTGAAGAAATCATTTGCTGAGGACCAACTGTATAGACATCTTGGTTTTGACATCTCTAGGTTGACAGAGGAAGATGTAGCCTCTGTTGCAATGGAAATCTGGCTGAGGGGGCAAGATACCAAAACCCAGCAAAGAGAACACCTACTGGTCAAGGGTGAAAGAAACATCATCATTAACACCTTCACAGGGAACATAGTTCTTATCAGTAAGTGCACAGAACACGAAGAATAGGTAGACATTCAGAGCAGGGCTGATCTTGAAGGAGGAAGGCAAAGAGGAGAGGCCAATCCAGACACAAGGAACAGCATTAGCTCAGAACGTGTGGAGCTAGGAAAACAAGATAGAAGATTCTCAGTGAAGTTGGGGGAAAAGAACATAAATAGAGCTCTACTGGATGTACTCAAATACCAGAAAAAACCTGCTTTCAAATGATGATAGTATAATGTTTTTTGAATCATAGATCAGAGCATAGACACAGCAATTTAGGAAAAGAACCATCCACAAGGGGACAATGAATACATGGAAATCATCAAAATCCCCTCTATTTTCTTCGCACACACACACACACACACACAAACACACATTCTTTAGTTCCAGCAAACTGTTGCTGACTTACTGTCCACCAGACCATATCTCGGCCAGCCAGGAAGAAGCCTCCAACAGTGCTCCGGTTGGTCCTCAGCACTGCCTGAGGAGAAAGGAAGACATAGGAGGTCACAAAACAGCAGTTGCATTCAGGACACTGGAGATGCTAATGACTCTCTGGCTGGCGTGCTGACCGTGGTGACTTTGCAGCACTCCTATAGAAAGTAGTATTTTCTAAAAACTGTAAAGCAGTGTCAATTTTCAATGGACTTCAAAAACATAGTTGTTTAAAAACTTAGAGCAGAAAGGACCTCAAGAAATCATATTGTACAAAACTCCTGTTTATTTTCATTTATGAAAACAGTGTGTACCATCACTAGTCTGGTACTTGGATGAAAACTTGCAGCCTTGAATTCATTATTAAAAGAGAAAAACGAGTGGAACACAAATGAGTTGTGTCCAACTCCTCAGTTAGAAAATCAATAAACAATAAAGGAAAATAAACAAAATGAGATAATGAAAGTATTTTGGGGCATTGTAGCAGGTGGTGGAAATGCCTAATAATACAGGTTTGTAGTTCCCAGTCCAGTCTGTGTTCAAATTATGGGGTTGTTAGAGGAATAAGTTCACTCATTACAAACATTACTTATGACACACTTAAGAGAATGATTCATACAGAGAAACAATAACACATTTGCAAACTGTTAAGATCTCATTTTGTCAGGCCACTCTTCTCCCACCCGAAGGCACCTTTCCCTAATCTGGTGCCCACCCCGAAAGTCCTTTGGGCTCCCACATACCCAGAGTCCAACAGCCATCACCGCCAAAAAATAGATGACAATGACAGAGATGTCAGCAGCATTTTGGATGCGCTGTGACAGTGCAGGCAGCTCTGGGCTTCCGGCTGTTGTACTGGGGCTTACTGTGCTGGCCATGGCTGCAGGTGGTACAGTCCCCAAGCCAAGGATGGCTCCTTCTTTATGTAAGTGCTGAGTTAATGATCAACTTCAGGCAGGTGGGGCAAGCTATCTCCTGCCCATGGGGACCTTAAAACTTTTCCCTTTGGATCCAGGCTGTGACACCCTGACCTTGCAGTGGTTAGTGTTGGAGTAAGTGTACCGTGAGAATGAGAGTGACAGACCAGAAAAGGGGACACACTTACAAGTGGGCAGTAGTGTGTTCATTGAGCGGAAAGACAAAATATTTAAGAGGAATTAGAGTTGTTCCAGTGGGAGGTAGAGAGAGTCATAGGAAAACAAAGAGGGGGAGGGGGTACAGAGGTGAGGTACAGAAAAAGATTAGGAGGAGCAGAGGGTGATAGTTTCTCACTGTACATGTAACATTCTTGACCAAAATTTTTTTCTTGAAAATGAAGTTAATTATGCACGTAAAAGTTTCCAAAACCCTGCATAACTCTGGGACAGGTCCTCTAGGAGACTCCTTGAGATACTCCAAGACCACAGATAGTTATGCAATAAAGGGAAACAGCTTTACAAGCAACGCAACGTGAAATATACATAACATAAAACTGAACATTTGACCATTTTAAATGTGCAATTCAGTGGCATTAAGTATATTTGCAACATTGGCCAATTATCTGCACCTCTTATTTTCTGAAAAATTTTAAAGATTATTTTTATACTTTTAGTAAATCAGAAGAAACACTGTAATTGTCCCATATAGAACATTTATGATATAACCATTCATAAAGCCTCACGTTGAGATAGGAAAAGAGTGGAAAATAACACACATAGAACACGTTACAGTAAATAGTTTCCTTATCTCTGCCTTTCTCCACCCTTTGTAATCTCTGTTCCACTCTCTACATTAGTTATCTGCTCTAAGTATCGCATAGAGGTGTAATCATGCAATATTTATCCTTTTTTTTTGTCTGACCTATATTGCTTAACATGATGCTTTCAAGGTTCATCCACTTTGTGGGATGTGTCAGATTTCTCTTTTTAAAAAAAATTTAATTTTTATTTTTATTAGTACATGTTTGCATTACATAATGGTTAAGGTTAATGAATATAAAATTGCACATATTTATCATAGTTTATTCATCTGTGAATGGATATTTGGTTTATTAGTTCTATTTTTGTTGGCACAGCAAAATATCTAATATGAACCAACTCCATAAGGATGAGATTTACTTTTACAATTTTTGGCAGTTGTAACTCCAAACAGCACAGTCCAGTTTCTGGCCCCCGGGAGATACTATATGGTGGAGTCACGTAGAGGGAGAATCACGTCAAAGAAAGAAAGCAAGGAGGGCACAAGGAATCAGATTTTTCCCCTTTCATAACAACTCTGTCTTACAAAATATTAAGAGACTGTGCATGATCTACCTCATTTCCCCAGTGGTTTAAGTACTTTCTACCAGGTACCATTTCTTAAAGGTCCCATCACCCAATAAGACCATCTTGGAATGAGTCTCTTATCACATAGGTATATGCTGAATTCACCATCTTTATTGAAACCATAGCTAGTTGTTTACACCATTTTTTTGTAGGAAATAATACTGTTATAAACTTTGATGTCTGGGCATCTACTTGAATGTCTGCTT
This sequence comes from Chinchilla lanigera, assembly GCF_000276665.1. NCBI lineage: Eukaryota > Metazoa > Chordata > Mammalia > Rodentia > Chinchillidae > Chinchilla > Chinchilla lanigera. Next base: position 6,406,290 of record NW_004955455.1, read on the forward strand.
TCAGTTCTTGTGGGTACACATCTGGATCATTTGACACTTCTGTTGTACACTTTGTATGGGATGTACCAAAATGTTCTCATAGCAGCTACACTACTTTTCTTCACCACCAGTAATACACAAGTATTTAACTTTTCTACACCTTTGCAAATACTAATTTTTTTTGTTTAAAAATTATACCCATCCTGGCAAGTATGAAGTAATATTGTTGTTTTGATTTAAATTTCTAACAATGTGTAATGATGTTGATCATCATTTGCTGTGCTTTTAGGCATTTGTACACACTTTTGGAGAAGAATTTATTCAAATCCTTTGGCTATTATGGAATTAGATCGCTTGCTTTTGTTTGTAGATAGATTTACCTATTTTAAATTTTTTCCCTATGTTTTTGCCATCATATGTCAAATGAAGCAATGCCAGTTTAATAAAGCAATTGTTAAATCCAATGTCTTGATGGTCTTTATAGCAGCAAGGTGGTTGACTACAAGTGCCCATTGTGCTTTGCTTCTCTACACACACACACACACACACACACACACACAAACACACACACACACGCGAAAGCAAAGAAAAAATACCTATTTCACTGGCATACTTGAGGCAGAATGCTTGAGTACAGTGAAGTTATGGGAGAGACATTGCCAAGAATAGAGGAGTAGAAACTTATAATGGGTTTATAAAGAAGGGAACTAAGGACCCATTATCTGCTGTCTTATCTCTCCAGGTAAGATTAACCCTGAACCAAGAACTTTGCACAGCGGGGAAAGGGTAGGCAGGAGGCCCATAGAAGAATCCACTGTGTCATAATTACTTGACGATTTTCTGGTAGAGAAGTTTACAACCCTCACATGGCTTGAGATAATTTGGGGAGCTGTCAAAGAATCCATACTGCTGAATTGCACTGTAGAAAGATCCTAGTTCACACTGTGCCCTGCACTACCTGGGATCCTCAACGTCATGGTCCCCAGATCTCTCCTGCTAGGGATTCTTTGAAGCAATCCAGTGGCTACCCACCAAATTTCAGATGACTGGACTCTCTGATCAATATCAGGCCACATCCCCTTTCCCTGCTACTACTCCATAAATTTCAGTGACCATGCTCACTCTTGTGGCACTAGGAAGCAGCCCATGCTTAACACTTCATTTAACTGTATCCACTGATGCTCAGAGAAGAAATAAGATGGTCTCACTTACTTATCTTTTGTCCCAGTAAGCTGCCAGACAGGACTCTCTGAGTGGCTTGATCTTCAAAATTCCCATGAAACGGCCAGGTGACACTACCCACACATCAACAGAACTAGGGAGCATTCAGGCAGCGTTCTTTGTGTGGCTCAGCCTACTGCGACCCCAGGAAATATGTGGGCATCACCAGCCACCCACATTTAACCATGGGAAGGAGACAGGCAACCCAAGCAGATGTTTTGGCCCATTATCAACACAAGAGATGGCTAAGTGCCCCCACCACCACTCACTTTTCCACCGGGAAGCATCTAGGTAGCATACCCTGAACAGTATGTGCCACAAAGGTCACAAAAAGTCCCCAGATGGTCTTCAGTGAGTGACGGGTTCTCTGCCTCCATTGCTAGGCAAAATGTATAGGACAAAACTGGGCCTGCAGGGACAGCCTTGTCCCTGCATAGACTGTGGGTATTTCTCAGACCCCACCGGAACAGTCAGGCTGTCATGCTCACAACCGTGGCAAAGCTTTTTTGTCTAAGAGAGATATATCTCAACTCACAGAGAAACAGCACAAACCCCTGTGGAATGGGATACCTAGAGGCATCATCAGAGTTGCTAAAGCTGAAGAAGCTAAAGCTAAAGCTTCGTGTGACATGAGATTTAGCTGCACCTAAAGCCACTTTAGCTTTTCAAGCTGACATCCTGAAGGCATCCCTAGAAGAAAGTCTTTTACTCTGAAAGCTTCTATAAAATTAGTAGAAGCATCTGATCCACCAGATTAGCAAATATCAGTGTCCAAATATAAGGTACTTAAAAAGCAAGGTAAAATGATGCCTCCAAAAGGACACAGTACTTCTCTACCAAAACAATCAAAAAGAAAAGTAAATCAACAAATTGAAGAATCTAAGAAATGATTGTATAAAATTTTCACAACAAAGAATGTAAACATTTCAACTAAAGAAGGAAAAGAATTTGTACTCTGAATAGAAATTTAGCTGAGATAGATATTTAGCTGAGAATTATAGAGCTGAATTCAAAGGAAATAAAAATACAAATGAAAAGCTTAGCAGCGGAATTTCTGACCTCAAAGACAAGGCTGTTTTTTCTTAAATAACGCAAAAAACAATCTGTAAGACCTCTGAGACACCATCAAGGAAAAAGAAAACATTTAAATGCTGGGTATTCCAGGAAAGGAAGGAAAAGGCAATGTAGTAGAAAGCCTGCTCAGTGAAGTAACTGCCAGAAACTTTTCAAATCTTGCAAGGGTTGTACATAGCAAGATCCAGGAAGCTCAAAGAACCCCAGTTGAATTGAACTTTGTATTATTAATGATAATGCATGAGTATTCTTTGCCATGTTCATAGCATGCCCTTTTGTCTTCCCAAGTCTTGCCAAGTCCAGGGGACATTGGAACTATGCCCAGGAAAGATCATACAAATAAGTATTACCTTAAGTGCACTGAACACTATTGTCTGTAAAGATAGTCTCTTTTCTTGCCTGTATGCTAGGTTAACTGTTCCTTGGAATGCTGATCATGCAATCAAATTATACAAGCTAATGCTTATGTAGTTTAAATTATAAAATGTTTCTCCTGTGGCAAGTAGGTGCAGATGAGAGGATGGGTGGAGAAGATAATTGTGAATTACCCATTCTGCCACCATGAGACGTTCTGTTGAAGTACTGTCCAGCTCACCACCACTAGTATTTTTACATTAGTAAGATTCTATATAGTCTCTGTCTCATATACAGTCCATTCACCTGTTGGTGGACATATCAGCTGTGACCAGGATCTAGCTATTACAAATTGTGCTGCTGCAGATATGGTGCATATGTATCCCTGTAATATGATCATTTTAACTCTTGTGGGATGATACCTATAAAGGGAATAACTAGGTCAAATGAGATTTCTACTTTTAATTTTTTGAGGATTTCTCACACTGATTTCCATAGTGGTTGTACCAGTTATCATTCCCACCAACAGTGTAGCAGAGTTCCTTTTCCCCACATCCTTGCCAGCATTTGCTATTATTTGAGTTCCTGATGATAGCCACTCTTTCTGGGATAGTTTTAATTTGCATTTATCTATGGCCAGAAATGTTGCATATTTTTTCATGTATTTAATAGCCATATTTAATAGCCTCTTCTGTGAAGTGTCTATTCATTTCAGCTGCCCAGTGTTTTGATTGGGTCTTTTATTTGGGAGGGTAATAAATTTTTTGAGTTCTTTATAAATTCTTCATGTTAGTCCTTTGTCTGAAGGATAGCTGGCAAAATTTTCCCGTTCTATAGATCATCTCTTCCCTCTCTTGGTTGTTTCCTTCATTGTGCAGAAGATTTTTAAACTTGATATGATCTTGTTTGTTGATTCTTCATATTATTTCTTGTGCCATTGGGATTCTGTCCAGAGAACCATTGCCTATGCCTATGTCTTTAAGAACTGTACCTATTTTATCTTAAATATGCTATTATTTTATTTATTTTTTATTTTAAAGAGAATAGTAAAAAAAAGAGCAATAGCATAATACATTATTTTATACTAAGTTTTATAGAGTTTTGTTTTCTTTATTTTTTTTTATTTTTTTATTTTTTCTGGTACCAGGAACCGAACTCACGACCTTGCGCTTGCCAGGCAGGCGCTTTTGCCGCTGAGCTAAATCCCCAGTCCCTGTTTTCTTTAATGTAATTAAGAATTCTACTTAGTCTGTATGTTGCTTAAAAACTTGGAATGAAATAACGTCTGCTAACTTTTATCTTTTTGCCATAGGTGAAAGGTGTGTGCATAGACAAAATGAGTGTCATCTTTGTGTTCCTCCAATCTTGTCAATGGTGTGTTCTCTGCAAGGTATTGCAGTGATGGATAGTGAGGTATCCTCAGCATACATTAGTTGTATGCCTTTGCACACAGAAACATTTTGTGTGATGTCTAAAAAAGTTGTGTTAGTGCTCCCTGCTGTTCTTATGAAAGTAAAAGTTCAGGCCTACCTGGGTATGTGTTGTTTGTGGGGGGAATTTTATCTTCTTTGTCTTTTATGTTGAAGTATCTGCCAGTGTTAGAATGGGCCAAGTCATAGCAAGTTGAGCAAGTGCAATTTGTCTCCACTAGTCTGTATGTGCTGTTCAGCAGCAATATAGCTGCGCACTTTGCTCAATATGCTGGCCTTGATCCTCAGCACCACTCAGAAGAAAGGAAAGAAAAGACATTAAAAGCTACAACATAAAAACAAACCAATAATACAGTAATGATTAATACATTAATGATCAATGGTCAATTAAAAATGACAACAAACTCAATATTAATAACCTAAGGAAAAAATGGGAAAGTCTATCTTTGAATAAAGAGTTAAAAACTAATAAAAGTAAAGTTAATAATAAAGAAGAGAAAAATGAAAGAACATCCTACCGAAGTATAATAAAAATGAGATAATCTAAGAAACAATTAGCAAATAATAAAAATAGCAATGATAGAATAGAGAGAAGAAGAGAGTTAAAAAAGGGTCACTGATTTCTCTAAGGTGAGGAGGTGCTTGGATTAGAGTCAACTTTTTCTTGATATACTTCTACTCACTTTAGAGGCCTTCATTCTGCACATCTGGTTTCAGGATTAATGTCTGAGATATGGGGAGCACTTTTCTCCACCTCAGATCTGAGATTATGCTCCCCACACCTGGCACTAAATGCTGTGTTCCTGTTAGTTTATTAGCAATGGGAGGGTAGATTAGCAATGGAAGGTAGATCTCTCAAATGCACTGTAAAATTTATTTGAGTCTCCAATCTATTTTCTAATCTCTTACTTCTTAATTAACTAGGGCAAAAATGTTATTTAGTTGAGTGACTGGATTTTAGATTTCAGTGGTGCAATGGTACCATTGACCTGAGACTTGTATATTTGTTACAGCCTTAAAAGGAAAATAACCCTTACTTTAGAGAGAGCATGTAGTCTTACACATCGTTCACATGTATATCAGGAATTGGTTTTGTTAGAACTGAAATTCCTATGATAACCAGTACAGATACACAAAAGAGAATGATGGCAAAGAATGAATAATGAACTCCACAGATAATCCTGGGACAGTCGCTGGGAGGCACACAATTTCCTGTTCCACAGGCAAACTCTGCAATAATATGAATAAGGCCTATCACAAGCCCAGTCCTTAGTCCTTAGAATGCTCCCTGCAAAACAAATAGCAAAATAATTGTTTATAAAAGATGAAGGAATTATTCGAGTAAATCATAATTCCGGTCCTGCCTACTTTTTCAACTGAAAGACAAATAAAGGGCTAATATGAGCACAAATATTTTTTGAAGTAGGGAAAGTTGCAGCTATGTCTGTTTATTAATTACTTTCTGTAATTCTGAAACATAATTATACTTTTTGAATATTATATTTATTTTTAAAATGGGAAACAATAATTGTGTATATCTTTTGGTACAGTGGGGTTATATTATCATGTATACATTATGGAATCATTAACTTTACTAATTCTCATATGAATCACTACACTTTTTGATTCTCTAGCGCAAGTGCACTATTGTATATTTTGACCAAAACTAAAGTTTTTCCTGATTTTTATTATACATTTAGAAATTTGTGGCTTATTTTGCAGAACAAATAAATATAACTCATATTACACTATTTTCAGGGATGAAAAATAGGTAGTTCAGAGAGTTCTATTAAGCATTAGA
>NW_004955455.1:6412248-6417443 GCF_000276665.1 Chinchilla lanigera
AAAAAAAAAAAAAAAAAAAAAAAAAAAAAAAAAAAAAAAGAAAGAAATTGATGGTGACGGCAATCATGTGCATTTTGCTCTCTTGCTCCAGATATTATGTTTTAAGGAAATAGTGTTAATTGGAGACTAGGATTAAGAGCTTTGGAGGTAAGAAAATTGAGTTTGAATTCCAACACACTACTTACTAAGACTTGACAAGCACATGTATTAAGCTCTCTAGATCCATCCTTTATCTGAAAATTATAGTAATAAGACTAGCACATAGGGATAATTAAGGAATTAAGCAAATGGTTCAAAAATATCAATGAATTACTTATATCATAATGGCAATTAACACATTTCTGCCCTTACAAGTGTGGGTTTTCTTCTAAAAATTTCACATGTTTTATCTGATTCAACCTTCCCAGCAATCCCATAATGAAGGCATTTTCATTATATGTATATTATAGAATGAATGCTATTAAATTCTACTACTACTACTATTAATACTGTTTTATCACAGACCCACAACTTGACCCTGGATATCTATTCTCTCAAATGTGTTTTTCTTGGCATTATGCCATGAGTGTATACCACAATTTGTAAGAAATACAAAGACTATATTATGACTATACAGTATGTATTTGCATACTTTTGTAAAGGTCAGGAATTGTGGCTTTCCACAATTGAAATTTAGGTGTCATAAATAGGATAGAAAGAATACACTTGGCTACCTCAGCAAATGAACATTTTTCCTCACTACATCAGGAAAATACTTTTCACAGTTCTTGCCTACCCGTTCATTTACTCTTTCTGCACAACACAGCAAGCATGAAAAGAGCTGCATCTGGAGGCTCAAGGTAGCTAGATATCAATCCCACATAATGGAACAGTTGTCCAGTCTGAGATAGCTGTACTAAGGGGAACCACAGATTGCTGATGGCAATCAGTAGAATAATAACCGGGGAGGAAAAGAAAAATTTTCAAATATTAAAAGAGAAAGCACCACAGGTGCCTCCATTGTGCTTTGCTTCTCCAATTCAATATTGTAGTTTTTAAATTCATTTTCTAACCAATATCCATGTCTTAGACTTGACATGAATCCAAGTACTTCTTAATATCTGTTAACGAAATGTTAACAAAGTTTGCTTATATATAATTAGTAATGATGTATTTATCTGTGAGATTAAATATCTATTTATAAGCAGTTAAAATATCAGCAGTTAATATTTACCTCATGCAATATCTATCCTCTGTCTATCTATCTATCTAAATGTCTATTTATCTCTATCATCTATCATGTTATTTCTGTTAGTCAGTAACTCAGTAATTATTTGTATGGCAAATGAAGCAGATTTCCATTTTTGTCTTTTTCCTAAATTGAGGGGAACTAAGTCACTATGCATAGCTTAGATGTAAAATAGCTTGTGCACCAGTATCTTGCGCAAAAAGGCGTGACACCTCTTTCACTGGAAGTTACAGTGGTTACCTTTGGGAAAACGGGGTCCACATGGAGGCTATGGAAGCTTCATTTCTTGATATAATTTGGGGGCTCTCATGGGTACTCATACTTTGAAACATCAATAAGTAGGCCTTTTTTTTTTTTTTTTCCCAGTACCGGGAATCGAACTCATGACCTCGCACTTGCCAGGCAGGCACTGTGCCGCTGAGCTATATCCCCAGCCCCTACATATGTCGTATACATTTTAGAGATACAGCCAGAATTTATTTAAAAAAAATTTTCACAATTTCTACTTGAAATTATGAAGGGGAAAAGGAGACTGTGCTATTCAGTGTTTCTGCTTGTTTCCTTCTCCCTCACTAATTTCAAAGTATTCAGGAACTTCAGTGTTCTCTGGTTAAGGTAACTCTTCAAGCAGTCTCTTGAAATACTTCCTTAGTTGAGTCTGTCACGTTCTAACATGGCTCAATCCTTAGTGAACACAGTTGATAAACTCCTCTGTGCTACTGTGTGGGTGACTTAATCTACTAATTTCACTGGTATACATGGAAACTTCTAGAAAGAATATATGTAAAATTATCAGAGTGAGTGGAACTTATACTCCATAAAAACTATAGAATTTTGTGGAAGATGTGGTTGGAAGGTTATAAGGAAGAGAAAAAATAAGTAATAAAGCAACTTGAAAGTCTGAAAAAGCAAGAATTTTATTTAAAAGAATAGCTTCAGTTTTTGTATGTGGGGAGAGGAAAGTTGAACTCAGTATCTTGTGATGTTCTTTTCCTCACTCTAGAACTCTATGGTTGCTTTCACTGAAGTCAAAGACATGGGAGATCTAGTTCACTTCTACATCTTCCCTCCCTCAGAGGAATTCTGGGTAGAAATCAAGGTTTCTTCCCCATCTAGCTGTCAGGAGCTCTCTCTCTCTCTGTCTCTCTCTGTCTCTGTCTCTCTCTCTGTCTCTGTCTCTCTCTCATTGATGCCTGCTTCTGTACTTTGGTGTAGAGGTTCATGGTAAAGAGAATGTTGGCACTGTTAAGGACAGAGGTCAGGGAGCTCAAGAGAGAGGCCATGATGACTGACAGCATCAAGCCTTGAAGTCCCAGGGCCACAAGAAAGTGAAAGCTTCATTTAGTAAGTGAATCCATGGTCTACAAGGGCTTTGCTAAACCAGAGAGCTATTCAAAGATACAAGTATCATCAGGAAAACTGATTAACTCATGAGTAGCAGTATACATCATCAAGTGGAGTTTTTTGCATTTTTCTGGTGATTTGAGAGTAATCCAGGACATAATTTTAGTACTAAATGTATTTTTTCTAGAAATCAATTTTATAAGAAAGGAAAAATTCCAGAGCATCTTTCTTTGGAAGAGAAACCTCTGGGTTGCTAAAGAACTAGAGAAATGGATTGGTAGCGTCCTGGCAAGTGGCACTGCTCAAAAGCCCTTGATTAGCAAGCCAAAGATTTTGAAATATTATGGAGCTTCGCACTTCAGTTAATATGCCTGTAACTAATGGCCCTAAACCTCCTGGGAGAGAGTAAGTTGGGGTGTATTCAGTGTACTAGTGACTCCTTCTCCCTTTATACAGAAAATGATTATGTGCCCCAGTGAAGAGAAAGTTCCTAGAGGTATCAGCCAATATTTGATGATAATAAAAAAGAAAGGCTGGAGATATAGGTCAGCGGTACAGCGCCTGCGTGGCAAGTGCAAGGTCCCGAGTTTGATTCCCAGTACAAAAAAAAAAGTAAAAGAAACAAGTTTACCTGGTCACCCCTGAGCTCTGTTCTTTGCTCTGTTTGCGGCAATAATCACCTTTGTAAAGGTTAACAATTTACTTGCTTTATATGTGTGGTTTATTTTCTATAGCACAGGCTACTGTATCTGAGGAGATAAGTGGAGGTTAAGTTCAATGAGCAAACCTCAAACAGACACACAATCCACAACTACTGAAAAAGAGATGAGCTGTAAGATCACGGGTGGCAACACAGATATTTGTCTGAAGATTAAACTTTGAAATTGCCTTCACAGATCTGATCCCTCTTTGCCCAGGACATGAGCTCCTAAATGTCGTATGTATATCGCTCCTCATCCGTTGACTAGGGGGCATGACTCCTTGTTAGAATATGGCCCTGCTAGAGCTTTAGAGAAAACAGAGAGAGCTGATCCTATCCTGATATGACAAGAAAACCATTCTTTCAGGAGTGTGGAGCTCCAGAAAGTTCACAGCAACAATACCCAGGAAGCTGTGTTCTGTGTTCAGTTGCATTTGTTTCAGTGTATTCACCTACATCTCAGATGATGTCAACTGTGATAGTTAACTGGGGAAATGCCCCATAAGAAATAATATCTCAATTTGGTGGTAGCTGCATAATACCTAGACGAATTTTTTTTCATGACAAGACCTAAGGTAAAGCTGGCTGGTTACAAAGAAAGTAACACATACAAGTTAAGAAGTAATTGAAGCTATATAGCTAGTTAAGCTTAGAAATGTAAAACAAACAGGAAAAAATGCAAAATCACGAAGATAAATACACTGACTCTCAGGAAAGAAACTTCCTACACAAAATATACTCAGGTAACAACTCTTTCTTACCTCTGGACTGGACTTTGAGGAAGTTAGAAGTGCAGACTTATAAATGAGGAACAGAGAAGCTGATTTTCTTTCACATTACATCACAAAGCCTACACACCAGTTGTTTAAACCCAAAGATGTACCTGTGAAAGGTGACCACTGGATACTTAAACAAATTCCTGTGCTCTGCTAATCCATAGGCCAAGACAAAGAAAATGCCCTGAAAACCTACATGGGACCCCTCCCAACCAGGAGCTATCTTTCTTTTTACTTCCAATAAACTCTTTGCAAAGTTCTATTGTTTTGTCTGCAATTTCATTCTTTGACTTTTTGAGACAACAAGCTCAGTCTACACGGTGATAGCTGTTTCAAATTTGGAGGTTCCATCAAAAATGAAAGGAGGAAAGGACCCGACTGGGGAGTGGTTGTTTTCTTTTTCCCCTTTTTCTCCATTTATGATATCTATCTTGTCACTCTTGATTTCCCAAGACCGAAGGCTCTTGGGTAGATTGCTCCATTAACTGAGCACAAGTATTGAAGAAAATACCTGTCATTACAGTGGCCTCTCAACTCTGTTCCTTCTTTTCTTTCGAATTCCTTTCTTTTGCCACTCCTTCTTTCTTCTTCTCATTTCTGGAGGCTTATTTTACTAAAGACCAGAGACAGCACACAGGACTACTCAGAATATACACAGAACTTAATATGTTGTACCTCTTAGAAACCACTCCAGGATCCTAGGAAAGAAATATCTGAGATTAAAGAGAGATAACTCTTCTGACCAACAGATATGACAAGTGAATCTCTCTGAGGCATCTTAAGAGATAACTTATAAGAGAGTGAAGTAAATACGTCTCATAAAATATAGAAATAACATATAGAAAATATTTTACTCAAATGATATATTGCAAAGAGAACAATAAAATATTTAATTAGATTTGAGATCAGGTGGGCCGGACTCATACCACCGCGATTCCCAGTGGAAAAGCGCGCACAGAGCCAGGTAGGCCCCACCCAATCCCGGAGGCCAGGACGCGAGAACAAAGACCCCGCTGACATTGAAGACTGAGTTTCTAGGCGCAGGGAGGCCCAGGGGACGGGCGGGGTGAGCAGGCCCTCGGAGCCGGCCGAGCAGGCTCCCCCAGCCCCCCGCGCCTTGCGCCCAGGCAGCGAGTTCTCCGGGAGC
>NW_004955455.1:6424221-6425564 GCF_000276665.1 Chinchilla lanigera
TGGTTTTTCTCTGGTACCAGGAACTGAACTCATGACCTTGCACATGCCAGGCAGGCGCTTTTGCCGCTGAGCTAAATCCCCAGCCCCAGCATCCATCCCTTCTTGAGGGGTGCAGGGGGAATGAGAGCTAGCATGAGCCACATGGTCTATTTGGTGCACTCTTATTAAGGCTCACAGCTATGACCTCCCAGACAGTGAAGCCCTTCATCATAGTCCCAGCCCGAAGCAGTTCCCTGACATGCTTAGACAGAGAGGGCTGAGCTAGGTGTGATCAGAAAGGTGCAAGGAATCTAACTTTCAAAAATGGATCCTCTTCTTCATAGAGTATGAAAAGGGGAAGGGACAGAAAGCACTGCTCAGCCGGAGGGTGCAGAATGCAAGGCTCAGGGATGACCTCTGCCGTAACCCAGCCCTCTCTCCTTCTCACCTTTCTCATTCATATTCACTGCATGGGTGACAAGATATGGGGTGAGGGAAGGGCCTTGGAAGAATATGGGTCTTTGCTTTTTGCTTTTGTATCTAGATGTAAAATTACCATTTCATGTTTCTCCTATCTTAGGGTCCTAGACCCATTTTGTGCTAATTCAGCTTCCCCCAGTTTCCAGGGCCCCAGAACAGAAGGTCACCATCTCCTATGTGGGTAGCAGCTGTAACACTGGGGAAGACTATGATGTGCACTGTAGCAACAGCTCCCAGAATAGCCACTAAACTCCTCAACTACGGTGATAGAATTTGAGACTCAAGGGTCCCTGATTGATTTTCTGGCTCCATAGCCATTCTGAGGATAAGACTGATCATCACAGTCAGTCCTATGACAGCAGTCACGATACTCTCACAGGGCTTCAGCCCCTTTGAAAAGACATGAACTAGTTTCTCCTCTGCAAAAAGGTTGAAACTTAGCAGCCCCTGCTTAGGCCTGGCCTGTGGCTTCTACTGCAACCACCACAGTGGGCCCAGGTTCATCCATGGGCACGTGTCTGGAAGTGAAGCTCCTCCTATCCTCAGTCCTCAGAGCCACTCACGGCATCTCATTCCCAGGGAAAGGTCTATGAGGAACAGAAAGTTGTGATCTCCATCACCTGTACATACAGGCTGAGGCAGTCAGTCCAGCTGTGGCCATCTCACATCCCCCAACTGGGAAGTCTGTCATCTAAATCATCCATGCTTTCCCTATTTCTAGTATTTTCCAGAGTAATGTTACCCTATCACTAGTCCTCACTGTGACCCTTTGCAATTTTTATCTCATCTGTTTTATATAACTCTCTTATTGTGGGATAACAGAAGCACCATTAACCACTTATCTTTAAAGTCTTCCGTTTCATGGGCTGGGGATTTAGCTCAGC
>NW_004955455.1:6425819-6436005 GCF_000276665.1 Chinchilla lanigera
AAAGTCTTCCGTTTCTTGTGTTTTGAGATATTTATGCCATTGCAGAAATTATTACAATCATGTTAGTCATCCTCTCCTTGACCCTAAAATCCTTCTCATGCCCCTTGGGAATTCCCCCTCCATCTCTGTTCAGTGTACATTATCATGCAATCACAGAAACAATCTCACTGACTGTTGATCAGTTTTGGGGAGATTTACAAATGGAATCACAGAGCATATATTCCCTCTTGTCTGACTGCTTTCAATCTGGCATATCCTTCTGAGAACTTTCCACGCAGTGCTGAATGACACTTAATTCCACAGAGGACACCTCACGACATTCATTGTAGCAGAAGACACCCCCCAGCCAGTATACTTCAGTTTGTTAGTTGCCCAAGGCTGTAATAGTTCTGGTTACAGTTCCTGTTACTTTTGTTTCTTGGAAGCTGCTGGTCACTATGGTGCATATTTTAAGAACCAACCCTCAATTGACAAGCCAGTCTACCTCTGTACTTTCTGCTTGCTTATCCTACATAAGCCCTAGACCACCAGAGATCAGGGCTTGATATTTTGCGACTGAACCTGATCAATGCCCATCGACATAAATAAAACTGCCTCCAAATCCTGGGTGTTGTTTCAGTGTTTCTGCTTGCCGTTGCACATGACTGATGGGTACTTATGCTTTTAGCACTCTTCTGTAATACATATGTATTAAAATTTTAGTTTATAACTACATATACTTAGAGAAAAATATAATCCATTTTAGATTACATTCATTTAATTTCTGATTCTAAAAGAAATTGATGTATTTTCTTGTGGCCCTAAAAGTATCTAATGTTCTAGAAATGACCTTCTGTCTCCAAATGATATTCAATCTTGAGTCCTGGTTGATCTTATATTATTATTTACCCATCTTTAAGTAGTACTGGATCTCTCTTTAATTGGAAAAATGGTTTTGAGTGAGAAGCAAGATGATAACTATGGGTTAGGAAAAAATATCTGGCACTCCTGCATTCCTTTTTCTCATCCTTTGGTTTTCTCTTTGACCCATCTGCTTTTAGCAGCGTTCCAAGAGGGCAAATGAGAATAAGAACAATCCTAGTGAGAAGGGTGGTAGTTCCGTGTTCTGACGTCAGCTGGCACAAAAGAATAGGGTCCCATGAAGGATAAGGGGGGAGGATGTAGTATTACAGGTTGAATCTAAGACTACATTTCTTGTCTGATTCCATATACTACACTGGTCAGTAGCTTATTTGCACTTGAAAGTTTACTAAAGAAATTCAAGGAATGCTCAAAAGACAAGTTGGTCCCTTGGAGACTGGGGACCCAGCAGACTGATGCTTGATCACTTTACAAGAAGAAGGGATCTGAGCAGCACATGGCCAAAATGAAAAGAGAATGAGCTACATAGAGAGCCCACTCTGATGGCCTCTAGCTGTGGGGCATGGTTTATGTGCACATACTTTCCGCCAATGCCTGATGTCAATCCCTGGAGAGAGACCCTGGACATACATTGTCCCTGTGGCCTATGACATTCACCTGAGTGTGATTCTGTGATCTCAAAGAGCAGCTACATTTATATGAATAGCCAATTTTTCTATAAACTGCTCTGTAGAAATTAATATTGTTCCTTATTGTTAGCAGTTACAAACGTTGCCACTGTAAACAATCTTGAAAATATCCTGGAGTGTGCTGACACAGTCTTCTGCACTAAGATTATGTCATTGTCAACCACATGTAAATCCTTTTCAGTAGCAGATATTAATTTCTACCTCCATCAAATGTGTCTTGGTTCCACTGCCCTTGCATTGTTAAGTGAAAGAGAATTAGGTAAATCCTGTGTTACTTATGGACAATAGGACCAAGGCCAGGTGCTCCCATGATCCTCTCCCCTGTCTTTCTGCCAGCTTCCTTTGCATTTTTCCTAGAAGTGATTCTCTACTGATTTTAATAGGGGAATAAAGATGAACACATGTAGAATCACCACCTATCAGATGCAGTGTGCAAGCCTTGCGAGCAATAATTTAGCCTGTATGGTTTTACTTCTCAGATTTGAGATTGTCACCGAGCATCATGCATCTCTAACCCTAATAAATATCACCAAAATGTATTATCCAGCAGGAGAACAATTCGGTGTAATGGTCCTGCTGGTTCTACAGCAGGTGGTTCTGCAGGATTGATTCGGAGAGAAGGGTGGATGCAGGTCTGACTGGTGGGAAACTACTCATCCTGCTTCATCGTGTGGACAAACAGCACCTGCACCGATGTGACCCTCTTCTCAGACTGTCACCCACCTTACTCACATGAGCCTAGGAACATTCTTCTCAATTGGACATGGGTTATTTCCCTGCATAGATCATATGCTAAGTCATAAAATAAGTCTTTACACTTTTAAGAAGAGGAAATTCTTCCAAACTCATTTGAAAGGTAAAACTAATTTTGAAAGTTTGTTTTACCATAATGGAGTTGTAGACAATGGTAACTTGTCCTGGCAACAATGTGGGATATTGTCTGTAAAGTATTTTCAACCTAAAGAGCTCATTCAAGCTTGCTGTCCAGGATGTTTTGAGCGGTTTGGTCATGCAGGGTGGGTGGGGCAGCTGCATGGCTGACTTTATTTTAAACTCAGCTGATGATAAGAAGTTTAGTCTTCAGTCTGTTTTCTTTCCTCAAATCTATACAGTAATAAAATAATTCTCACAAAATCCAGCTGCACCTTTAATGTGAGGCTCAAATTAATAACTTCACCAATTAGTCTTCAAAACCAGTTCCTATTATTCATTCAAAATACTCAGGTAAGTTTAAGAACACTAAACTTGAAGTACAGGCACCTAGAGGAGTATTTCAATGCAAAATAAAGAAATACATATAAAAAGAAACAAGAAGAGAAAAGACAAATAATGTAAGTATGGGAAGTACAGTGGCAATATCATAAACATAAAGAAACATTTGTTAAATGAGATGAGCTCTTACACATTCAGATGAAGAGGCCTCAAGAGGGTGCTGTGGATCTTTTCAAAGATGTTTTAATGCTTCAGGATGCTTTTTTGGACCCTATACAGTTGCTCAGTGGTCCATGTAGAGAGCAGCTGCTTGCTGTCACAGGGAAAGTCCACAGTATGTAGAAACAACAGGTGTACCTCAGAGAGTATATGTGATATCAGGCGTGAGGATCAGGTGGTGGAAGGGGAAGTGAAAGACCTACATTTGTGGAAAGCACCACACCAACTCTCCCCCATCAAGCAGGGAACTCAGGAGAAAACAAAAGTTCATCCTAAAATAAAGCACTAGCTCTGGGTTCAAAAGATTCTTCTAATATCCACACCATGGTCTTGATACCCCCTTATTTTCCCAATCAACGTTCAGGTAACAGAGATTTCAAATTCTATCCATCAGACTGACCCTCTCTTTTCTTTCCTCACTCCTAATATGTGTCTGATATTTTATCAACATTCAATTCTCAGGTTGTGGTGACTCAGAAGCCCTTATTGACCATGTCCAAGGGAAATGGATTTATTGCAAAAACTCTGACACTGACCAAAGGTACCTTGTCCCTTTTAGAGGTCCAGCTTGATGACAAGACTGAGTACTAACCCATGATACATTACAGAGATACTCAGCAAAGTGAGAGGTCAAGACAGGGTACTAGGACATATGACTGAGCCTGGATGCAAACATGATCCCATGATATGAGGGTCCCTTTACCAGACATCCAACTCTCAAGAAACCTCATATTGATTATCCATAAAAAGATGAAAGAAAGGTCTGAATTGAAGTCTATCCTTATTTGACTCCCAAAGTGGAGGACATAAATGAATTACTGGGGTGGTGGTATTCCACCAATATGGCCCTATGGGATGAGATGATCTCAGGAAGAATCAATATGGAAAGGAAAATCTGACATGTTGAGCACCCTGGGAAGTGGGTTTATAGAACTTTACAGTTCTCAGCTAATTTACTGTTCAATTCACGTTGAGACACCCTTTCCCACTTATGATTTCTTATAAAGTGAGTTGTGTACCTTGTTCGGTCTGAGAGGAACAAAATAGAAAACAGAAGACTGATATATAAAATAGGAGGTTTACTATGAATAGAAGTCTCACTGGCCTTGTGCAGGAAGCAGGCATTGATCAAGGCTCAGGTGGGGGCATGAACCTGTGTCAGAATCACCTGTCATTTGCTCATAGATATGATGAACTTAGGGCTGGACAGCAGATGTCACTGCGGGCCTGCCCCTGAGTGGTCTGTGTGATCTCATCTGGGCAATCAGAGAAGTGCATGATGGTCTCCATTCAGGGCTCAAGACTCAGAACCTGGAGTCCGACTGGGATCTGATAGAGCCACAGGGCAGATCCTTCCCAGTTCCATCTCTCCCCAAAGTGATACCCGGATATGGTATTGGTGAAAGCCAATTGATGAAATTGGTTGGCCAGGAGAAGAGCACATTTTCTTGATGGACCTTCTCCCTCCTCTGAGACTATGGATAAGAGACATTGATACAGCTTATTTGTCCCAGTGGAGCTCTGGGATGTCTACACCATTACCCAAAACTCACTCTTCTTCCTCCTCCTCCTCTGTCAATATGCATGTCAGGATGATCCTCAGTATTCTGATCCCCAGCTCACAGATACTGACTGCTAAACACATGCCAAGAATTTTCTTCCCCCTGGTCCTTTTCCCACTGCATCATGGAGTTCTTTGTTTTAAAAGGGACCATCCCAGTCTGTGCTACTCAGTCACCCTCTATGTCTACCTTCTGGGATCCTCAGCCAAGCTCATCTGCATTCTCTGTAGTGAGCACAGAACCTACTGCACTTCACGGTAGCAGCAGCAGCCAGAGAGGGCACTGCAGGACATTATGTGTGTATGTAAAAGCTATGGAAACCCTGGACAAAGGGACCAGATCACTGATTACCTTTTGTGCACTAACTGTGAGGGTGACCCCTACTTAACCATCTCTGAAATTCAGGCTGAGAACAAATCTTACTACATTAGTGGTTATCTAAGTATTGGTGTGTCATTTGGGTAGAGCACGGTGATCCTGATTAAAGGGTACATTTGACAAAATCTCTCTTCTATTCTACTACCAAGGCTGCCTCCTGGCTCTCTGTTTTTGGAGACTTCAACACTGAAAGCGTTAATTTTCAAAAACATTTAATATGAAGGAACCCAAGTGAATTCTTAATACTGCAGAGAGCTCCCTGGGAACCAGATTGCTAAGTCAGACTACTATGGGTGGTACATCTGTGGTAATTATGGTAATACTACAACCATGTTTATTTTGACTTGTTTTTTGAGACAGTCTTGCTGTGCAGTTCAGGCTGGCCTTGAACTCACTACATGCTCCAGGCTGGTGTCTAACTCCCAGCAATCCTCCTGCCTCAGCCTCTTGAGTGGTGGGATTATGGGTGTGCACCACCAGGTGTGGCTACTACAATGTATCTTTTTGCCCCCTGCTGGTGATTACATGGAGTGCCACCATATTCTCCTCTCTAGGTGAACAATAAGCCTGATTACATACTACACTATGACAAATGGTTTGTTTTGAATTTCCATCCTTTGAAGATAGCTTAACTTCTGACTACAACATTTTAGAATTCTATCACTGTGCTAGAAAGGGTGCTCTACGTCAGCCATGTCCAATCTGTGGTCCACCTACAATCCAACCTGTAGTCTAGGTCATAAAGCCCTAGACAGCTAGTAACGCAGCCCCAAAAGATCATGAAGTTTTAACATTATTTTGTGATTTTTTTCATAACTCCATTGTGCAGTACTCTGGTATGGACTGCTTAAGGAAGAATGGAATACAGCAGAGGGGAGGGAGTGGTGCAGAGCTAATTCAGCCTCCTGCACTCAATGAGGCAAATCAAAACCTCAATGTATCATTTGTTATATTGTACTTTGAGACTTGGAGAGTAAACTTGGTCATTACTAACAATAATACTTCAACCTATCTGTGTGTGTATGTATGTTTGTGCTTGTGAAAATGCATTTATTTTTTAAAACAGATATGTAAGTTTTCCTACTTAATTACTTTCACTCAACAGGAGTACATTGCCCGTGAATCTTCTCATGGAATGAATAGAGTTGCCATAGAACATTTCACTCAATATATATACGTATTTGTCTTTCTGAGACAGAGTCTTGCTATGCAGTTCAGGCTGGATTTGAGCTCACTTTGTAGCTCAGGCTTGTCCTGAACTCACAACAGCCCTCCTGCCTCAGCCTCCTGAGTGCTGAGATTACAGGCATATGCCACCATGCCCAGCACTGACTCAATGTTTTAACTATACCTCTTTATTGGAGTTTTATAAGACCTATATTTTCAAAGAATAATATTCTTCATTCCATAACCACACCTTCATGTCATAGCTTTTTGAGAATATATACATTTATGAACAACTATTTTCAAAGATGAAACACCTGAATAGTAAAAGTAGGTCAAAATTTGTGAAGAGCACTTTGAAAATTCATTAAGAATTGCCATCGCTTTTATCAAACCAGAATGCATTAGTTTCACAAAAACAAGGTAAAACATACAGCTGGTTTTATTTTTTATGTTACCCTCTTTTAAAAAATATTATAATAAGAATGTAAAAGAGGGAAATTTGTTAGTTGTATACACTAACTATATCATATATTTTATGTGCAGCTCAAGACGGTTCTTCTTTATTCAATGCCACTCAGGCAATCAAAAAGAAAATCTAGAGAATTAGGGATAGAGAAAACTACAAATTTAGGCAGTTGGCTTTTTCTGGTAGTTTTATCAGATACTCATTTCCTGAATTTTGGCCCTAAGTTATAAGGAGAAGAAATTGTTATCACTACAGAGAAGCTAGCTAACAATTTTGGTAGATCTGGAATCATCTACCAAAGAGGGAGGTAAAATAAATACCCAACAATTCATGATGGAAACCTTGACCTTGAATATGAAGATGTTGGTACATTTTCATGTGCTACCTCATTTCTTACCACAATATTAGCAATTAAGGATCTGAGGCTCTCCCTGGTATCATTAATTTGAAACTTTAGATGGAGCTAATGCTGAAATCACACACACACACACACACACACACACACACACACACACACACGCACACACACTCACACACACACAAACACACCCACTCCCCATAGACAGCTCTCTTCTACTGAGCAGAAACTTCATTTTCAAGAGCCTTATTCCTCTTAGAGACAATATGTTGTGATGAGATAAGAATACCTTGAGATAGGAACACCATGTGCAGTCTGTCTGCACCAAGGACAATAGCCTCAGGTTTGCATGGCGCTATGGAATTGCTCTAGAGTTTCCTCCTGATCACATCACTCACTAAGGAGACAAACTACAGGTCCAGCCCCAGCATTTGCTGTTGCACTGGGCAGGAAGATTTGGATGAAGATGCAGCCCTTTCTCTTATAATCACGGTGCTGTACTTCTCTACCACATAGCCCACCTAGCATGCGGACAGTCATCTGACAAGGAATGCATAGGGAAATTCTATGAATTAAATGCAAATTCTACAAAAGGCAATGAGATACAGCCTAAATACATATAAAAACAGACCATACTGTAACCCAGAGGGCAAAATAGATCTTTAGAATTAGGATTGCTTTATTTTAGAAATAGACTGCATTTCCCAATTCTGCATGCTGGGAGCATAAATTACAAGCCTTTCTCTCTTCAGCTCAGATGAATGGGCAGAAAACAAAACCCCTGTCAGGAAACCAGCATATCCATCTGAGAACAATATGCAGACATTATCCCCAGGAGGTTGGAGTCTGGTTTCCTTCCTACAAGGGAATGAAGGAGCCCAGATTGTTGAGGGGATAAAATAATACAGAAATTTCATTGTCACTGTATTTCTCACCTCTATTCCTTTCAGTAAAAACCCTTCAGACCTGAACAAGGTGAGATGGAGAGTTGGGCAATAAAAGCCCCTTACAATGTTCTTTGGAGCTAGCTTTGAATAAAACTTTTCATTCCAACAAGGCTCCCTTATTTCTTGGAGAACAGTGAGCAGTATGGACTTGCATGACTGATAACAACAGTTTTGAGCAAGATAAACTCATGCTATTAGCAATAGAAACAATATTTATTTAATATATCAATGGGCCAAAAGTATTTAAATAAATATTATTCAAATTTTGGGAAACTTTCACTTTCTTTTTCTAATAATTATGTTGGAAAAGGCAAATCCAGAAATAGCCTAGAATATTTTAGAAATAAATATAAAAGAAGTAGAGAAAGTGTTTGGTATTTAGACATAACATAAAGCAGAACTCATTTAAATAGTGTAATAATGGTACCGAAAGAGTAACAATGGCATTTCATTAAAAATACAGAAACACACATGCATAAAATAGGATTGAGATAGATTTCAAGTATCGATTCACACTCAACTGTCAAGAGAAACATGCTAATTATTAAAAGTGCTCTTCTGAATTGTGAAAGGAAAAAGATGAGATTTGGTATGGTATTTATGGAAACTATTTTTAAGTACATTTGAAAATAGCAGAGAGTGGTTAAACAGTTCACTGGTAGAACACCTGCTTATCATGTGTAAAGCCCTGACATTGATCCTCAGCATTGCAAAAGTTATAAATAAGTGTAAGTAAAATAGAAAATTAGAGTAATTCCATCTCTGGGGGAGTAACATGGAATAATTGTATATGTTCAGTATTATCACCTAGGAAACTGTACAACGTTATTTGCAGATAGTTTTTCAGTGCGGGAGATGTACCTCAATTGTAGAGCATTTAGTGACTATGCTGAGTGCCTGTGTTGGTCCTCGAGAATGCAAGGAACAAAACAAAACAAAACAAACAAAACAAAAAACCAATTATTCAAACAGTGAATAGAAACTGTGACCAGATGAGCCAAAGCAATCAGCTGGGACCTGAGGTCTCCGCTGATGGGAATTGTATCCTCCGTGACCACCAGGTCTACTGTGGAACTGCCCCAAGGTCCCTACACAGTACTTGGTCAGAAATATTCACTAAAAGCCCTGGCCCTTTGCTCACTGATGGGCAATCAGCAACTGTGTCTTCTCTGGCCCGACTTTTGTCTTGATTTGCAGGTGTTTCCTCCCAGAGGTCCCCCAAGAGGAAAAACAAACCTTCATCCTCCATAGTCTGCAGTATGAGCTGAACTCCTGTACCAGGGTTCAGGGAAGGGTTGGAGCAGTCACTGTAGAAACATATTTACATAAACAGGCCCCTATTACAGAGAAGGGGAAAGAAAAAGAAGCCAGGAGCAGACCAGTCCCACTGTGGGGGTCAGAGTCGTGTGTCTACTATGGCCTGGACTCTTCTCTTCTCTCACTGTTCAAGTAAGAATATGCTTCAAACGTGGCAAGAAGCAAATCAGCCTATATCAGCTACTCTATTCAGACCCTGGAAAAATTGTACTCTATTCCTTGCTCTATTTTTCTTATGTATCTGTGTTACCTGGTTCTGTCTCCCAATCGGGGCTTTCTCAAGTGTGCTCCATCTCTGCATCTCCTTTGGCAACAGTCATATTTACTTATACCTTGTAGCTCTCTTATCCTAAGTAGTGGCTAAATGTATAGAAAGCCCAGGCTTTTGGTACTCAAACCTTTAGCTGGTAAAGTCCTTCTAACCATGGGAGCCACAGAGGATACTCCAAAGGACTTGATAGGATGATTTTTAGCTCATTATGGGTGTGTTTAATGAAATCCATTTAACAAAAGTAGAGCCCCATCTTCTTTAACATGCTATGACCTTAGTATAAATTGGGAGACCAAAAATACTTGCCAGACAATGAGTCTTTGAATTACAATACCTTTTCCTGGCTAAATTTATTTTGTAAAAGGAAAGAGAAATGGTGAGAAATCCCTTACATCAAAGTTTTTATGATGCTATACCAGGACCCTAGACTTGGGAATGCTTCTTGAGTTTGTATAGCTGTGATTTC
Organism: Chinchilla lanigera; assembly: GCF_000276665.1. Taxonomy (NCBI): domain Eukaryota; kingdom Metazoa; phylum Chordata; class Mammalia; order Rodentia; family Chinchillidae; genus Chinchilla; species Chinchilla lanigera. The sequence goes on from NW_004955455.1 coordinate 6,435,733, forward strand.
TAAATTTCATAGGCTCACTGTCTCAGCCACAGAAATCCTAATGGATGCCTGCCTCCAAATAACACCTCAGTGTCAGATACCCACACACCTCCATGCCCTACAACACCTCATGTGGGACCTCTCATTCTCTCATTCTGGGCAAGTTGGTAACTCCCTTTCCCCACCACCTGTTCTTCCTCATACAAGGCAGAGGACTTGTAAGTTTGAGGTCAGCCTGGTGAACAGAGAGAGAGAGAGAGATGGGGGGAGAGAGAGAGAGAGAGAGAGAGAGAG
>NW_004955455.1:6436115-6456175 GCF_000276665.1 Chinchilla lanigera
GAGGGAGAGAGAGAGAGAGAGAGAGAGAGAGAGAGAGAATTATAACATTGCAAGCACATTTCTCCAAGTCAGAATAATTTCACTGGGGACCAAGTTGATGTGGTCGGTTGGTAGGGCATAGGTTGGCCTCAAACTCACAATAATCCTCCTGCCTCAACCTTCCAAGCTCTGGAATTACAGGCATGTGCCATCACATCCTGTTCCTATTCCTACCAAACTTCTGATGAGAAAGAATGTATTCTTTAAAAAGTGGGCCGGCAAAACTTGCCTGCACCAGCCTCAGCTGACTGAACTCCAGGTACCTGGCCTCCAGTGAGCTGAGCCATGCTCCGACGGAGGGAACATGGACAGAGTGATGGTGGCCAGCCTGGGGCTGGGGCTGCTGCTCCTGGCACTGCTCCTACCCATGTACATTCATTCAAACCAAACTGCTGCCATGCCACCTTCAAGTAACACCTCCCAGAACACCTTTACTATCCCAAATCCAATAATGCCACCTCCAAGGCAGGCAGTGGTGTCCTGAAGTCAACAGCCATTTTCCCTGTGGTGTCAATCTCTCTTCTACATCTGTACTGTTGGAGACTCTAAGAAACATCTCTACTTCCCCGAGTTCAAGTGGCTACTGCAAGTCCAGTGTGGTAAGGAAGAAATCTAATTCCACACCTTATTTTATTGATGCAGAAAATGTTGAAATTCCAAATTTGTTTCATTTTAAGGACTTGTCAAGAGCTTGACAGATGATGAATGCTAATACTAAACCTCCTGTTTTTTGTTTTGTTTTTTTTTTTTTTTTTTGGTACAAGATGAAGGGCGAGAACATTCCAAGACTGACCATGATTTCCTCGATCATGGCTTAAGAAATATGGATGCTTGAAACTGTACCTTGAAAACAAGAATAGATTTTATCTAGAAATAAAAGATGGGATGTGGAATGGAGATTAAGTTTTCATTTGGTTCATTAAATCTCTAAGACCATAGAGTTAGATAGTATAAGAAGCTTCCATCTGCTATTTATATGTACATTAGAAGGATCTACCAGATGTTACTGTAACTCCTCAGAATGTCATTTCAGCTCTACCAATTTAAAGCTGATATCCTCTAAATAAAGTTTTGCATTGTTAAGCTATCACTGTTTTCTTGGGAACTGAACTCTTTCTTTTTCTCTGCCCTCTGTGGCTTTGGATTTAACATTACCTTTGACTTTTTATGTAGTAATTGACATGTGCCAGGATAAGATTAGTAGACCCATCCCCAAATCTAAGCTTCTTGAGTACATTTTTCTAAAGCAAAATTGTAGGCATCTGCCCCATTTTCATTCAATAAAAGCACCAGATTCATTTAGCTAAACTGATTCCAAAGAGTAGACTTGTATTGACCTCAACTAATTCCAAAATACTGCTTTTAAAATTTCTGTATATGTTGAATACTTTTCACAATTAAAAATAGTCTGTTTTGAAGATAAAATTACATATGTTGAAATTAGAAAGGCAAATATGTGAAGGACCTAAAACTAAATAAGCATTTGGGAAGTGAAGGCTGAAAGCTAACTTGCATTAAATTTGCAAAAACTTTTTTTTTCTGTAAGTACTTTTTTAAAAAACTATGGATCACGATAACAACATTTGGAACTCGTTCTGTTATCAGTCAATATTTTTAGATAGAACTGGTGCTAAGCCTTGATGTTTGCTGTAAGCCTTTTACAACAGCCTTGATACACAGAAACCTTTTTTAAAAAAGACACACCCTGAACTCTCTGTTCACATGGTCACACACTGATGCTTACATGTTCCAGTATCTAATTGGACCACAGTAGTCTTGACATAATCCAAGTCATTTCTTGCCCATCTTTAGAAATCTACACAGGAAGAGCCATACCAAATAGATCTCAAGCTACTGTGTGTGTGAATGAACAATCCCTTTTGCTTCATATCCAAATGCTGCACATCGGTTTGGATTGTATATTGTGTTTGTATATTTATGCTTTGATTCATAGTAACTCCTCATGTTATGGACTTGACTTGCATTGAACACAAATTGTAAATATCCCTGAGATTCTTTTTCCTCATCACTTCTTGCATAGCTTTCAACCACTGAATAGATGATCTCAAGGGTACTTCACTAGCATATGCTCCAATTCTACCCAGATTCCCATGATCCAATCCTCTTCTTGTTGTTTATATCATGAAAGTAGACAGACTGGGGATTTAGCTCAGTGGCACAGCTCCTGCCTGGCAAGCACAAGGTCATGAATTCGATTCCCGGTAGCACAAAACAAACAAACAAACAAAGAAACAAAAAATAGAAATGCCGTGAGCTCTGCTAAGTTACCTCTTACAAATGTCCCAGTGAAGTCTTGGTGCTGAAACCACATAATATGACCAGTATGTGTTTGCAGGTGATACACAGTGAAAATCATCATTACTTTTAATATGGAATCATGGGATCATGGTCCATCTGAACTGATGTGGGGAGACACCTTCCTTGTGCTGTGGAAACTTATTTAGCTGTGATTTTCCACTGACCACATGATGGGATTATGTTCAGTATTACAGAAGCTCTTAATCCTTTGATGTGTTTGGAACATTGGCTACATATCAGCTGTGCTCTCTTCAATTTTCTTCACTATTTAAACTAGTTTGGCATCATTTTGAGACCACTTTTGGGCCACTATTATTATGGCTGAACATCTTTGTGCTTTGAATCTGAAGCTTGTCTTAATATAACACACTGCCCAAGGAATCACTGTGGGAACACTAACTTCTTGTACCATCTCTGAAGGGTCTAATGTAGGGCCTGGAATGCAAAATTCAGCACTGTCTGGAGGTGTCACCATTTAAAGACCCTTATTTGTGTAACTGTAGGTGTTAACATCTTGGATAAAAGGGGGAACTGTGTTCCACTATTGTCATTTTCCTGGATTGAGGAACACAGATACAGTTGACAAAACAGTAACTTCTAATGGAGAAAGTCATGACTTTGCTTCTTGGCCTGAACTTATCAAATAGATTTTCAGGGGCTTTATATTTGGTTTCACAGATAAAAGATCTGACAAGTGGAACTCTTTTTACATAGAACTTAAATAATTCTTCTAAAATTACATCCTATAAATCCCTGGTCTGCAAGATAGAACATTTTCTTTGCTGAAAATTAGAATATCATTGACATACTGCAAATTAAATTTATAAAATATAATTTGAAATTACCCAATTACATATTTTATCACACCAGAAATTTCCATGTTAAGGAAAAATGAAAGGGACTATTATTCTGCAGGGACAGGGTTTTAGGATTTTGAAGACCTGTGCAGGTACTTTTCTCTAAAGAAATTTTAAGTAACAAAACTTAGTAATAGCAGAGGGACAATGACAGGACTAGCATAAATAGTAGAGATATGGTACTTCAGATTTATCTTGGGGCCAAAGTGAGTATCATGTTAAGACTTTTCTGAGAATTTAGGAAATACTAGAGCTGAATAGATTTAGAAGACTCACAATCTGAGAGAAGATTTCTGAAAATCAGACAGTGTCAGTGTCTCCAGCCATGATGTTGTAATAGGTCTCAGGTATCCTTCTACCACAAGCTGTCAGACAATATACAATACAACTGATATGATAAGAAAATATACAGTGGCACAGGATAGTGACCCATGAACAGGGAGAATGACCCTGGAGATTTACTTAAAGCATACTCCAAAGCAGATCTCAGTGGTACGAAGAGTGGATCATTCAAATTGAGATCAGAAGGCAGAGGCACATTTCAAGACACGTGGAGCAGATCACACAGATATAGCCTCACAAGAGAGATCAAGTACCATCTCATAATCACTTTAATTTCTCAAAAACCCTTGTGAGAAAACTCATGAAGAAACAATGATGGGATTTAAATTCTGTTTCCACAGAATAAATGCATCTACACTGTGAGTGGATGAAGGAAGGTGATTAATGAGTTCATGAGAATGTATCTGACAAGTGATGCTTTCTTTTGGTACAATATGGTACACTGGCTGCCCGTACATTCAAACCTTAGGATTCACTGTACTTTCTTTACTCTATCAGACAGTGTGTGAATTAGAAGTGTTACAAATGGAAAATTAAGACATAGATAAATTCATATGGCATGTGGTTCAAATATATTTTTGATAAACAAGAATTATAAAACCATAGAAATATGCAAGGTATGGTGATATGCACATCTGCAACCCCAGCACTATGGGAGGCCAACACAGGACGATCACATATTTCAACCCAGCCTGCTCAACTCAGCAACTTAGCAAGATGCTGTCTCAAATAAAAAATATTAAAGATTGCCTGACTGTATAGCTCAGTGCAAAGACCCTTGGCTTCAAACCCCAGTCTTATAACAACAATAGCAACAACAATAAGAATAGCCCCAGCAGCAGCAGCAACAACAATAAAACCAATCATAAATATATATGTTAGGTTATAGACCAATGGAATAATATGTTTTCAGTCTCTTCTATGCGATAACTAACACCCCAAGTTGTCATTTATGTACCCTTCCGGATTCCAGAAATACATTTGAGGGAATCAAAGCATGTCAAAATCACAGCACTGTGTAAAAAGAGATAGTGACTTGTTAAAATGCAAAACCTAGCTAGGTTTTAGGTCTCTGGGCCAGAAGCAGGTATGTGTCCTGTGACCAGCAGGAGGCACTGTGGAACTGCCTTGCACTCCCTACAAAATTGCTTAATAAGGACTATCAGCTCAAAGGCTTGCTGTCATGGAGGCTGGGCTCTGTGTTACTGATGGGGACTCAGCAGCTGTGTGTCCTCTGGTTCGGCAGATTTCTATGAGTAAATGTCTTTATGTTCTTTCAGCAGGTACTTCCTCCTAAGGCTCTCCCAAGGGGTAAAGCAAACCTTCATCCTCCTCAATCTGCACTGGGAGCTGAGCTTAAGTATCAGAGCTCAGGGAGGGGCTGAGGCAGGACTTATGAAAACATATTTGCATGAAAAACCCTATTCTGGCTGGGGGAGAAAGAAAAGCAGGCCTGGGGCAGCCTAACCTCACTGTTGAGCTCAGGGGTTGTGTCCAGCATGAGTTGGAGTCTTCTCCTTCTACTTCTCCTGTCTCACTGCACAGGTAGGGACAGACCTTTCAACCACAGGGTAGCCTGAAGCCTGAGTCTGTCTTTTCTTGCTCAGCCCCTTGGAAAACTTCATCCCTACACTGTCCTCCATATGTATTTGTTCTTGCAGGTTCTCTGTGCCAGTCTGGGCTGACTCAGCCGCCCTCCCTCTCTCTGTCTCAAGGAGCATCTGCCAGACTCACATGCACCCTGAGCAGTGGCTTCAGTGTGAACATCCACATCATATTCTGGATACAGCATAAGCCGGAGAGTCCTCCCCAGTATCTGCTGCACCATCACACACATACAGATGGGTATGAGGACTCCATGGCCCCCAGCCACTTCTCTGGATCCAAAGATGCCTCAGTTAATACAGTCACTCTGCACATATCTGGTGTTCAGCCTGAGGATGAGGCAGACTACTACTGTGGCACCTGGGATGGCAATACAAAGAATTACACTGTGCTCCCACCCCACAAGGAAGTGAGACAAATATCTCCTCTCTGTTCCCTGATGCAATTACTGCTACTGGTGGGTCTGACCTAGTGTAGTTTAGAGAGTAACTTCTGTTGTCATTGTTTTTAGCAAACACCAGATTTTCCTAGGGGAAAAAAAGGAGTGAAAATATCTTCAATTTCCTTAGTAAAGATGTTAATTTGAACCGTTGTAGATGATGGGTCCCACACCCCTTATCAGTGCCTGAGTCTCTAGAATGGGAGTTCCCAGCTACCTGAGCCCACTGAGCAATGTCTTCTCTGCTTGGACATGGTGCACTCACTCAACCTGCTAGGTCACAGCACACCCACAGAAGAACATTAGCCATTGCTATGGGCACATACTCCGCCATTCTTGCTTCACTGAGCCCTCACTTTCCTGCCATCTGCCACAGCTAAGCCTGTTCACGAAAAGCTTAGCTCAATAGGCTTGACTCAGATTCTCCTCCAGAAGGGGAAGTCTTGCTCCAAATCCTAGATTCAGTCTAGTTATGTTCTTCACTGGATCAACATGGTTACCTAACAGTAAACACATCCTCATCCTGATCACGTCCGCAGTAGCAGAGCAGTGTATTACTTCGCAGGGCTCACTCTCCCTTCAAATAGATGACGGAGTAGGGAGGAAGTGTTTGATCCCACATGTGAACATGCCAGGGTCTAGACCTCACTGAGAGACATGTATTGTCTGAGAAGTGCTGGTTGGTCACTGGGTCCAGTGTGTTTCCACCCTACCTCCACTGCATTGCTCCAGAGTGAGGTCACATTTTCCTGTGCCTGCTACTTCCAGCCTGTTTTGGGGAACTTTCTTTTCCTCCTGAGGCTCAGAGAAAGCAGGCTTCTGTGGCTTTAAGGGTGTTAAGCAGAGTTTTCTCCACAATGGAATGAAACTGCCTTTGTCCTCAGTGAGCACCAGGACCATCATCTGGCTCCCCATTGAGTAAGGCTATGTAGTAACCATCTCACCACAAGAGAGTCTACTACACATCCATATTTATAGCAGCACAATTTGCAATAGCTAACCCTTGGAAATAGCTTTTATGGCCATCAACAGATGAATGTGTGTTTCAAAGTGGACCTGACTCCCCCAGCTCCCAGCCTGCTTGCTAGCAGAAGCACTACTGTCTGCAGGAAACTCAGCTCTCAGCAGGGAACTCAGCTTAGTACCAAAGTTGTGATGGCAAGCACAGGAAAGGAGATAAGATAGGACAAGGAATTTTGCAGGTTCTGGGATATCTGGGGACATCTGAAAACACATGAGAATTTTCACTGGACACTTCAAGGACTCTGTTTACTGAGATGTAAGACTGCCAGAGAACTTTGACTACAGTTATTTATTTGTCTCATCCCACCTAATTCCCTTGTCTTCTCTCCTTCCATATAAAAGGTACACACCTCTCTTTCTTCAAGGCAGATGATCTTATCATGTTCTCAGCCTCCCTACACCCAGGCACAATAAATTCTTTTTTTTTTTTTTTTTTTTTTTTTTTGTTTTTCTCCGGTACCGGGAACCGAACTCATGACCTTGCGCTTGCCAGGCAGGCACTTTTGCCGCTGAGCTAAATCCCCAGCCCTAGGCACAATAAATTCTATGCCATGTTGTCTTTATACAAGCCTGGCAGTCTCTGCTGATCCCCCCATATAATATATATGTGTCTTAGTTAATTTTCTCTCATTGCTGAGACAAAATACCTGACCCCAAAAATTAAGGAAGGAAAGGTTTATTTAGTTCACAGTCTGTGGAAGTTTCAGTCCATATTCAGCTGGCTCCAAAGCAGTGTGGCACATGGCAGAGGGCAACTGTTTATGGTGATAGAAGATAGCAAAAGCAACAAGAGCAAAAGGGAGGAGTGGTAGCAAGCAGCTTGGGGGAGCTGAGGGATGAGCAGCTTGTGAGTTTGGTAAATTGAAACTTTAGGAGCATGAGAACTAAGGGATGTGTCTGAATGCTGCCTCAGTCTCAAGGTGCTGGTCTGCAGAAGATCACCTAATCTTTGATAAAGGGGCCAAACTCACTGGAAGAATGATAGCATCTTTAATAAATGGTGCTGGAAAAATTGGCTTGCCACCCGCCAAAGACTGAAAATAGACCCAAGTCTATCACCATGCACCAAACTAAAGTCAAAATGGACCAAAGAGCTCAATATTAAAACAGAAATACTAAATCTATTGGAACAGAAAGTAGGTAAAAACCTTGGAGACATAGAGGTAGTCAGAGATTTCATGAACAAAAACCAAACTGCATGGGAAATACTTTAAAGAATCAACAACTGGGATCTCATCCTACTGAAAATTTTCTGCACATCTAAAGAAATCACCAGCAGAGTAAAAAGGAAACCCACAAATTGGGAAAAAAGTTTAGCTGACTGTCCTTCAGACAGAGGACTTCTATCTAGAGCATATAAAGCATTAAAAACATGAGCCCCTCAAAATTCAAAGACCCAATCCAAAAATGGGCAGCTGAGATTAATACACACTTCTCAGATAAAGAAATACAAGTGGCAAACAAATACATGAGAAAGTGTTCAACATCATTAGTCGTTCAAGAAATGCAAATTAAAACAACAATGAGATTTCATCTCACCCCGGTAAGAATGGTTAGCATTAAGAAATCAACCAATAACAAATGCTGGTGAGGCTGTGGAGAAATAGGAACTCTTCTCCACTGTTGGTGAAATGCAGACTGGGAAACCACTGTGGAAATCAGTTTGGAGATTCCTCAGAAAACTAGGACTGGAGGTCCCATTCAACCCAGCTATTCCCCTTCTGGGTATTTTCCCAGAAGATCTGAAAACATCATATCACAGCGATATATGTGCAGCCATGTTCATAGCGGCACAATTTGTAATTGCTAAATTGTGGAAGCAACCCAAATGTCCATCCACTGAGGATTGGACAAAAAAAATTGTGGCACTTTTATATAATGGAATATTACTCAGCTATAAAGAAAGATAAACTTGAGGCTTTTATAGGTAAATGATCACAACTAAAGACCATACTCATAAGTGAAACAAATCAGACCTGCATGTGTAAGCAGCATACTGTCACACTAGTGCAAGAACCTGAAAAAGTGAATAAAAATTAGGAGGTGTGATAGACATTGTGAAAAGAAAGGAAAATGTTCATAAGTAAAGGGCAACTGAGGTGTGGGAAAAGAAGGGGAAATTATGTATGTATGTATACACAGGATAGCCAACATAGTTGTTCTACTGTTTTCTATTGCTTAACTGTAAGGAACAGTTAATGATTACTTGTTTGATCAATCTTGCATGTCTCTATTTATTTTCCTGAGAAACCACTTTGAAGATATTAATACATAATACAGCAATCATTTTTAATTTTCTACAACTTTGTCTGTAGCTCTGTATTGTTTGCATTGTTCTTTGCTATTTTGTAAATGGATGTTTGCTTGTGAATATGTTTTCCATCTTTTATTTTTAAAATAAATTTTAAAAATGTGCTGGTCTGATTCCTCCAGTCTCTATTAAGGATGTGACTCTCAACTCATCTTATGCTGATTTTTATGGCTTAATACTACAACTTCTAACATTTGTTCCTTTCTTAATCTTTGGGTGGGATGAATCTGGATAAATATTAGTTCCTTGGCATATAAGTTATATAAGTCAAACTGAAAGGAAAAAATTGTAGAAGAGAAATTGTTCTTTTTAAAACTTTGTTCTTTCTGAAACTGCCTAGTTCTGTAACTGCTTCATGGCTCTGTAATTACTTTCTTGACCCATGTAACCATGAAAGCATAACCAAACATGCTGGATGTCTGATTGTAACAAGCTCAATGATCATTAATCTACGTTTGTAACTGATATTCTCACCCAGCTGGCTAATCAGAACCGCTAGGCAGTTCTGTCCTGCCTTTGTACCTCCTGCTTATGCACCATATAAAAGCCCTAGACCACCAGAGATTGGGCTTGATATTTTGGGAATGATCCTAATCAGTGCCCATCGACATAAAATAAATCTGCCTCCAAATCCTGGGTGTCGTTTTTGTGTTTTTGTTTGCTGTAGCAAAACCCCAGCGAAGTCTATGTCACTCTAACTTATAAAGTGAGTCAGGTTCCAAAGAGATTGGGATAATATGAAGTTTATAAGGACAAGAGTGGGAAAGACTCACTAAATGGAGGGCTTAGCCACTAATAGTAATGATCTTTAAACATTTATCTTTAGATTGTGTATTTTTGTACAAAAGGAAACTCTTCCACAAAACACCATCAAATAAGCTAATATGTAAGTGTAATCTATGTGGAATTATTACCATATGAATCATCTGGGGACTTTGAAAAACATTAAGGCTGACATTTAGCCCAGGATCAGCATAGACTGAGAGTGGTGGTAGGAACCTAGCTTAAGTAAACTCAAATACCTGCTATTACCTAAACATCTGATAACAAAATCAGTATGAAGCACATTTGCACTTATTCAGATGTCATCTTGTCCTTAAAGAAACATGACCATATCCCCAAACACTACACAGAGGACATGTATGTTTAATGGCACCATTGGAAAGATGCATTTGCAAAAGTCAAGAATCCTTTCTGGGGTAGTTGGACAGTGTCCGATAGAATGCAGACTCAGCATTTGAGGTCAGCAGGAGGCGCTGTGGGGCTAAGCCTGACAGTACAAAGCTAGGCCACAAAGTACAATAGGTTCTCACAGTTAGGCAAGTAGTTAGTGTTTCACTCAAGTGTAACTTTTCTGCTCCTAGAACTCCAAAACCAACATGAGCACAGGGTTTGGACTGACTCTTTACTTCTTTTTTAATAGATGGACAGTTGCACAACAGGAATAAATTTCCATGAGTAAACTTAGCTGAGAAGACTGAAAATAGCAGGCATTTGTGGTACAGGGATCTCAACAGCATAAAAAGGGGCCTCAATAATCATAGCTCTGGGGCCATCTCTAACATGTCCTAACTGCATTTTTCTCTCCTTTCTGTTTTCCAATCATTGGAAAACTATGTTTTCATTAAGAAACAATCAAAGAACACTGGGGCCCATTTATTACATTTCCTTTACAGAGATGGTTTATTATCCCACACTTTATAAACATCTTTGTTCACTCCTTCTAGGGAAATCGTGCTGGCTCTGATCCCAGAGTATTCATAGTGTCTCAGCTCCTGTGTACAAACACTTCGTTGCATATGATTAGTGCACACTGTTCCTAGAATAAACTCTAAGACAAAGAGAGAATTATAAAAAGCACACAAAAATTGTGTTCAATATTTACAATAAAGGGTACATAGCGCATAAGTCTTTTCTTATTTTAAGAAAACTGTGACACTAAAACCAAAAAGAATACTATTAGGATTGAATATAAAATGACATCTAATTGATTAATATACAAGTAAAATTTCCTTAGCGTGTTACCACGTGCAATCCTCCTCCTTTGGTCTTTGACCACTAGGGAGGATTCAGGCTGTGAAAAAGACCTGTAATGAGGTAGGTGGGGATGATGACAGGCTTGGAGGGAGAGCACATATTTCATGCGCCGAGCCACATGTCAGATATCACAGTCAGGAAAAATATCCTTGAGCCCATTGGTTCTTACACACACTATATGAAAGAGATGGAATTACTGGACCCACTACAATGAAACTCATTGATATTATACATGTGATGTGCAGCTATATCAGCATAGTCCTTCAAGGCTAAAATTCACAACACAAAGGAAGCTCTTACCTAGATCAAGCAGCATCACTTCCATCTACAGGGGCGCTACTCTCTGCTCTCTGATATATTGGGATAAATTCTTGGCTCCCTGCGACTTTCTCCTAAATCCATCTTCCTACTCCATTATTTCATCCCTATTGCTACAGAAATCTCCCAAAGGAAATAACTGCTCTGATCAATGATGCCTAAATAATGTCTGAGAAAACTTCAGAGGTGGCTTAGGACTCCTTGCAGAGGTCACTTTACTTGCTGGCACTATGAACCCCACTTTATTCATGATGAGATGTGTGATAAACGGTGTGGCCATTTATGTGCCACAGTTTTAGGTTATCTCTTGTTGTAGTGTGGTATTTGTCATTATATTTTAGTGAGTTTTAAGGAGAATGCTATAGCCTAACATTATTTAAAGTTTTTAGACATTATAATATTTTGTATTATTTCTCTTTAATATCGTCATTCCCTTTATTACACAAACACACAAGTACACACACATGAATATCAATCTATGAATATATACAACAATTTTTGTGTGTATGTTGTAATAGATAATTTAATAATTATTCATAACCTATATCAACACAAATCTTTGGACCTGATGTGTTGATATTCTCAAACAGAAATATAGCTGGTTAGGAGGGAAACAATCATAACAAAACTGTTATTAAGTACTTTATTTATTTATTTATTTATTTATTTTGGCGGTACGGGGGATTGAAGTCAGGACCTTGTGCTTGCCAGGCAGGTGCTTGTGCCACTGAGCTATATCCCCTGCCCCTTATATTAAGTACTTTAAATGCAATTCATAATTGAAAACAATTTTATTTAAAGAGTGTGAACATCGTTTTCTAAAAAATCTCCCTGCCAATCCCCTGAAACACCCAGATAGCCTAGTCTACCTTACCCTTCTCTCCTGTTCCACAATGGCAGTGCTAACTTGCTCAGGTATTATTGGTGTTATTAGTATTATTTCTGATCATAAGGCATGTTTTTTCCTAGTTCTTACTTTTAAAGTTTGGAGGAATAATTTAACGATAATATTGTTGACTTTCTTCTCAAAACCTGTGGTTCCACTGAAATTACTATGATTTTTTTCTTTTTTATTTATTTATTTATTTTTGGTATCAGGAATCAAACTCATGACCTTGAGTTTGACAGGCAGGCACTGTGCTCCTAAGCTACATCCCTGGCCCGCTACTAGGATTGCTTAGAGCAAAGGCAGGTATCATTCCCCAAACTGGCAGTCCTGCACTGTGTCTGTGTCCCTAGCTGAGTCCCTCACTGCAGCAGCTGGAGAGTTCCCAAGTCTGAGTCAATAAGAGGTCCATGTCCCTAGGGACAGCACAGGATTCTACTATACCCAGCTTCAGGTGTCCAAATGCAGCCCCTGATAGGAAAGAGGAAGTGCTATTCACCCAAAAAGAGTATAATCATTACTCTGGAGCAGGGACATATACACAGGAACGGGTCTGAGTTGTTCTTAAACTCTATAAACAACGTAGGTCGTGGAGAGTTTGCCCTTCTCATCATTCAGTCCTCGGGATTCCCAGAGGTTGCATTTATGCCTGAGGTCCCAAGAGGTGTGGGAAAGTTGATCTGGTGAAATACATCAACCACCATTCTGTGTCTCAGTCCCTGTATAGCTCTTGTTGTCTGTGAGGTCCCAGCCTCTGCTTTTTTAGAGATCTATCCCAGAGACATCAGAGTGAACACTGGGGCATGAAGACAAAGAAACCTGATTTGCATGTAGGATTTCCCCCTCATAATGGATGTGGCGAGGGATGAAAAGGCCCTGAGGAGATCAAACACAAGCAGAAGAGTCTGAGGACCACTAGTCCTTTTGAGAGTATCCACTCTGGCCGGGACAATGGTCCACATCTAGTTTCTTCACCTTTGTCTTTTTAATTGCTCGAGTCTAGTTCCCTCTGTCCTTTAAATCTCAATGCAGAAGTCCAAGTTATCTACAAACTTTTAATAACACTATTAACTTTTAATACAACATGAGGCCTTTGTGCCAACTCTTCCTTACCTACAAGTACCCCTGTCCCTACACATTGCAAACTCTTCCTGCAAATCATTTCCAAAGGCTTCTAAACTGTGTGGTCAGGTAGCATTTTTATTGGATAATTTACTTCTATAAGTGGTGCCCTAATCTCCTATCTCACCATTATAGCAATGATCCCATTTCTTGGCTTGCAAAATCTGTCTTAGTAATTTTCTTCATAACTGGGACAAATTAATGATGCCTGGGGGAAGGGTGTACAACATACCACACTACGCCATTGCTCTGCTGGAACACGTGGGTATCAGGATCCTACCAGAATCCTAACCTCAGCATTACTAATGAATTGAAGAGGCAGAGTTTAAAAATAAAGGAAGATAATTTATTCAGAAAAGGGTGAAAAAAAGGGAAGAATACATACAGATTTTTATCCTCAGCTGCTTTTTATTTAGGACTAGTGATCTCTTCCATACCCCATGTGGGCACCTGGGAGTTGTCACCATCTAATTGGTTCTCTGGCTGTCTGACTCTAGCCTGGTACCTCTGTCTACATTCTTTCTGTCCAGCTTCAGGTATCAAAATGCAGTCCCTGGTAGGATGGAGCACCTGTTATTCACCCAAAAAGAATACAATCATTACTCTGGAGCAGAGAGACAGACATACATGAATGGGTTTGAGTTGGTCTTAAACTATATTATTCTTTTGATTCCTTCCTGCTCTTTTGTAATGGATAAGTGTGGGGATGGGGAGACTCACAGAGGGCAGCTCAGAGTTAGAAATTAAGTAAAAGATGTATTTAGGGCCAGGGGGATCCATAAATAGGGAAAAGATAGGGTGAAGGCCTTATTGAGCTTTATTTTTAAGTTAATCCTTCTAAGGCAGCTTCTGATCTCCAGGGTAAAGAATGAGGAAGGAATTAAGCTTGGGAAGCTCCCAGGTAGTGTGATTAACATAAAGCCCTTAAATGTTGACTATTTATCCATAAGCCCTCCATCCAACATCCTATCCACCAATAAAGAATAGGAAAGAGTCTTGGTAGGAAGAAATCCAAGGGGAGGATCGAAAGCAGCTGGAGAGCCAATCAGATTCCAGGAGTCTATGCAGGCCAAGAATCTCTATAAAAAGGAGCTGCAGACAAGAATCCACCAGTATTTCACTTTTGAATGTGCCCTACCCCTCCAGAGTAGCTGTCCGCCTCTTTCTTTTTCCTTTCCCCCACCTTCAAATAAGCCATCTTTTCTTTTCCTCCTTTCCCCCACCTTTGAATAAACTGTCTTCTTTTACATTCAACTCTGTTTCTTTAGGTCTTTATCAATGCTGGATTTAGTATTGCTAGGAGTTGCGTGTTCCAGCAGAGCAGTGGTGTTGCATGGCACGGTGTGAGGAGCACTCATCCCCAGAAGTTACAAGGGGGCGTGTGTATACCTGGTATGGTGGTGTAGTGATTCTAAAGTGAGAATACTCATAAAAGTATAGGTGTGTATGTGTCTTTTATATACTAAGTAAAAGTCCTTAGGCTGCCCCTCTGTCTCCTTTGTATTTTGCTGGGTGAGGATGGGAGCTGGTTACCATGGCTTGTTATGTTCTTGGCTACATCCCCATTTCATCTGTGGACTCTTCTTTTTAAATTCTTATGTTAATTTTGTTATCTGGTGCCTCAGGTCTGGTTTCTCTCTCTTTCTTTACCTTTGTCTTTCTATTTGCTGGAGTCTAGCTGCAGAGGAAAGGGTCATGTGAGAAAATCAGGTGAGGGGCATCATGTGTGTGGGGTCTGAAGGGGATATCCATGACAAAAGCTCTCAGATTGTTCAGTACAGATGTGTAAGTGTTATCAGATGTTCTGGCGCCAAGGAGGTCTGTGTTCTGCCTTATCTCTTCTTTACAACATCCTGTCCCATTGGTCCATGGGTGACATGGCTCGTTTTACGGTTTCCTAGCGTTTGCCAAGGACTGCACATTTACTGGAGCCTGCACTTTACTGAAAACAGCATGGTTGCTGAAAAAACAGTAGGGAGAGGGTGCTGAGAAGGTCCAGACCAGGTTGAGCCTGACACCTACCATGGTTACAATACGGCAAATGTACCACTAAACACCCCTACCAACCCCTTCAACCTACTCACTTGGCCTTACCTGTATAAGTTATAGTATAGGTGCTGCCTTCCACTCACTTTACAGTCGGGAACATTTTTTCTTCTTCCACTCAGGTTCAATGGGTCCTCTTGCATCCTACTTCCAAACTATTTGCCATTTCACAACTTTCTTTCTTTCTTTCTTTCTTTCTTTCTTTCTTTCTTTCTTTCTTTCTGTTGCTGTTGTCACTGTGTGCCAGCTGCCCAAAAATGCCTCCTGCCAGCTTCTCTCTCCCATTTCTGTTCTAGAATATTCCTGAGAGTTAGGTCTCTAACACCAGATCTGACAATAGGCATAGTCAGGTTTAAACCTCTCCTGGTCAAATGAAGGAGAATTTGGCCTTCCTGTGTCTTCCATGATGAAAGCCTGGCTTTCCACCCACCTTCAGGCCCCAAACCCTAAATACTGTCTCTGAGCCTTGTTCTGGTGGGAACCGTACATCCAGCATGATCTGTGGTTCTCTCTGTGACCATGTGCTTTCCCTTCAGTGAGCAACCTACACTTAATCATCGGGCTAAGCAAGTGTCTCCCCTCCTCTGAGACATCCTGGTGAATAAATTCCCTCTTATCTCTGTTTTGGGCACTTTGTTCTAAGCTCTTGAAAAGTTCACAAGCTCCCTCTGTTATGATTCCATGTGTGTTGACCCGCTTATACCACCAGCCAGAGAAGGTGTCAGAAATAATTACATAAGGAACAAACCTCCTTGTTGTTTACCATAGCGATTCTGCTTATATGAGTAAAACCCTTGAGTTAAGGAAACAACGGTTAAAGTGAAATTTTACATCATGGTAAAAGTACTTAGTTCCCAGACCAGAAGCGGGAGCAAGGAGACCATCTTGGCAACTCTCAGGACAAGCACAAATAGGAGAGTGTGCTTAACTGTTGTGAGGTCCTTCATTTCTTGTGTGCATTCTACAATTTTGTTTCTTCTGAAACTGGCACAGTTCCCTGAACGTGGGTCTGGGTGTGTTCCTGGCTGCTTCTGCATCCCAGGCTCCACTTATGGGGAAATCTAGCCCAGCAGGCTGGCCTCCATGCATGGGAGACTCAGACCCTGTGTGTTCACAAGGTGAGTGGCAGGAGGGGAGGGCATATTTGCATGAGCAGCTCCTCCTCTTTGAGGCTGGGATAAGGCAGCCCAGGAGCAGCCCAGCATAGGAGTGTGGGCTTAGAGGGGACTGTGTCCAATATGGCCTGGACTCATCTCCTCCTTCTTTTCCTCTCTCTCTGCACAGGTAGGGACAGGCCTCAGGGCTCCAGGACATGCCTCCACCCTGTGCCAATCTTGTCTGTCTCAAATTCCTGGCTCTGCTCTTCACTGTAATGTATCCTTATTTGCAGGTTCCCTGTCCCAACCTGTGCTCACACAGCCAGCCTCCTTCTCTGCATCTCCGGCAGCATCTGCCAGACTCACCTGCATCCTAAGCAGTGGCTTTAGTGTGGGTGACTTTGCAATACGGTGGTATCAGCAAAAGCCAGAGAGTCCTCCTCGGTATCTCCTGAGTTATTACTCAGATTCAGATAAGCACCAGGGCTCTGGGGTCCCCAGTCGCTTCTCTGGATCCAAAGACACTTCAATCAATGCAGGTGTTCTGCACATTTCTGGACTACAACCTGAAGATGAAGCTGACTATTACTGTTGTATATGGCATAGCAGCTCTAGCACTTACACAGTGCTTTAGACCCATGGGGAAGTGAGACTTAAACCTCCTCTGCCTCCTTCCTGCATGGTGAAGTCACTGCTGAGCTGCCTGAGTCCACATTTAGCTCTGATGGTGGCTCTCATTCTCATTTTTTCACTCAGTATCTGATTTTAGTAGTACCAATGGGTGAAAATGGCTCTGTCTCTTCCTTAGTTATTAATTTGATCCATTGCTAATACCGTTTCTTCCTTATCATGTTGAAAGTGGTATACAACCATTCTCAGGGACGAGTTATTCCTCGGAGCAGAAGTAAATAAAGAAGGAGGTGTTTGACTCATTAATGGTCAACAGGGTCTACGCTTGAAAGTGATACACGTGGTCACGGAGCTTCTGGTCAACCACTGTGTTTACAGTGTCTCAAATCCGACCTTCAACAACGAGGTCACTTTTCTCTGCACATGCTGTTTCCAGCATGTATCTGGAACAATCTTCCTCCTGAGACTCAGACCCAGAAAGTTCCTGTGCATCTAGATATACTGAGCAGGATCTTTTTGGCAATGAGATGAGACTGTGTCTGTGCCCCCGCCCCCAGTGAACGTTAAATTCAAGATCCCTCCCAACTGGATCATGTTCTGTAATAATTACCTCTCTTCTACACTCCAAGGGATTGTGATGCTCACATGAAGACTTCACTGAGGCTGAGCACACCCAGGGATTACGGACATAGACAACTGAAGAAAATCCATTCCATACAAATGGTGAAAGAGAATCAGAACCGTGGAGAGAGTTGTGTTTCCACTCCGATGTCCTGTGGTGACTCTTAAGACACCTTTCCAAGCCTGTCCTCTCCTCCTCACAGGTCTCTCTGGACAAAGGAATGATTAAAGGAGCTTACAGAAGTGGCCTATCCAAGCACAGTTAGTGTTTTCCTTTTCATCTCCTGGAAAGTGTGGGTCATCAAACTTGATTCAAATATTACTGAGTGTCAAATGAGACAGTGTGTGGGTTGTTGAACAATATCTCTGTTTGTCCATACCTGAGCTGCTCTCCACTTCTGTCTGCTTTTTCCTCAGATTCACAGCACATTAAGTTTTCCACATCAGGATGTCCTGAACCCTGGCTCATAAATAACGGTGATTACTCTGTATTTCTTACAATTATAGAGGCTGAGAAATCCTTGATAAGAATGTCAGTAGACTTGGTGTCTGGGAAAGGTCCACTCTCTGATTCACAGATGGCAGCTTCCCATGAATTTGCACATGATACAAAACCAAGATCCACCAGGCCTCTTTTTATAAGCCCTACACCCTATTATAAGGCTTCCACCCCTAACAGGCTCCATTTAATAACGCAATCTCCATTAGCTTGGGATTTCAACAAATGACTTTTGATGGGACATAAGTATTTTGACCATAGCACCTGGTGACCTCACTTTTCCATCATGTGTCTGGGGCATCAACACCAATATTGGCAACACACTACCTCTGACCAGTTCAAAGTCTTCCACCCAACCATTTGTTTTTGCAATGTCTTTCACCCACTTAATTTGTTTAAAAATCATTTCAGGGGTACTTTTACTACAGCAAAATCTCCAAATCCACTGAGGTTTCACTGAGCCAGCTGCTATCATCACTTCCTTGGGCTCGTGAAAGTATGGAGGTGTTGTGAATCCTGTTTCTTGTCATTGTCCTACATGAAGCCTCATCTATTCTAACACCACATGACATGATACTGTTTACATTTGCTGGTGGCACAAAATTAAGATAATCACTACTCCTCAATATGGCTTTGGAGGATGATGGACAAGTTGAGCTGATCTGGAAAGGGGATATAGCCCCTTTGTGTTAGTAGATAGCTTGCTTTTGTTTGGGATTGTCACTGTCTATGTATCTCGGAAGTTCTGAAGTTTGAAGGATGCTAAGAACATTGAGCAATGATGGATAAGTGGGTCTATCCTCATACTTAATTTTACTCAAAGGAGAATTTCATTCAAGACATCAGATTTTTTTGTTTCTAGACTCTAGATTATTAGGTGGTTTATAGGGGACAAGCCTTAGGGATGGCCAGTCTTCAGGGGTTGAAGATGGTTGGGAGAGGGAGAATGTCTTCATGAGGAAATACGAGTGTTTTTGTATTTCTCTCTGTCTTTTACACACACACACACACACACACACACACTCCTCTCCTTTCATTAACTTTGTATTGTCCTCAACTCTCCAAGTTCTGGCTTTTCTGTTATTCCAGGAATCAGGATTCTGTCTATGCTGACTCAGAGATCCCCAAGGCCGGAGTCTCCAGAACAGAGTCTCTAGCCACAGAACAACAATAACACTGAGGATGAACGAACTCCGCTATTAGAACCAAGCATGAAATGCCATGAATTTCTGTTCTACAGAGGTGGGGTTGATGCTCAGGAATCCCAGATAGTATTCCTGCTTCTTGTCAAGTTCTCCTGCTTCTTGAACATCTCTGGGCTCCAGTCAATGCCTGAGGCTTCTGCTGACATTTATTTTAAGAAAACAGCCTGAGCGGGGCTGGGGATTTGGCTCAGCGGCACAGCGCCTGCCGACAAGAGGTCGTGAGTTCGATTCCTGGTACTGGAAAAAACAAACAAACAAACAAACAAAAAAAAAAGAAAACAGCCTCAGGGTTGCTCTCACTATGCTCAAGTTCCAGGAGAATGTGAAGCACATACTCCTCCTACATGCTGTCAGGGCCAGGACTGCCACTCACTCACTCACAACTCTGACGTCTCCATCCAGGCTGCTGTCTACTGTTACAATCCAGGGCCACAGCCTGTGACATCAGCATGCAGCCATTCTCCCTTTACCTCTTCACAGCTCAGACTGGGCTCTTTTGACATAAATTTCTAGGTCTCTTTGTTCTTGGACTGACAGAAGATTATTCTCCCAGCCATGGGCTGATTGAAAGGACAGTTTATCTAACCTGGCAAAGCGGGACACATATCTATATATCTATATATCTGTATATCTATATATCTACAATCTATATATCTACATATCT
>NW_004955455.1:6456275-6479205 GCF_000276665.1 Chinchilla lanigera
TCTATATATCTATATATTTGTATATCTATATCTATATATATCAGTTTGAAGGCTCTGGGTTTAATTCCCAGTATGAGAGAAAAGAAAAGGGGAGAAAAAAGAAAAAAAGGAGGAAGAAAGAAAGTATGAAGGAAAAGAAAGAAAGAAAAGAGAAATTTTGCAATGAAGGGTTCTTCTTGGTCCTCTGGAGATTGACAGTAGAGAAGAAAGACCGGCAGTCTGTCTGCCTCAGCAGAGTTTTGGGAAGTCTGTGACATGGCCCTGACTACAATCCTTTTCCTCACCCAGCATCTGGAAACTGTACCTCAACCTCATGCAAGTAATGTGCTTTCCTCCTATCTTTTCTGGAGCCATAATGGATTACCATGTTTCTAGGGTCCTTCTACTGGCCCTGAGTGGCCCTCTCCAACTATCTGACAGGGAAACTCAGTCATCTTCACCGACACTCTGAGTAGTGAGTGTAATACCCATCCCACTGAATGGTGGCCACAGCAGTCAGGGATGGCTCCTTGGTATGTAATGAGGTTGAAGAATGAGGGAAGCCATAGTGATGGGGGATGGGATCCCTGATCACTTGTCAAACTTCATCTCTGGGGCTGACCATTACTTAGCCATCTCCAACAGGAAGCTGGAAGACAAATCTGACTACATGTGTGGGGCATCGTAGCACTGGGTAGTCATTCGAGTAAAGCCAAATGACTCAGCTGGATGGAGGGGGAGAAGAAACATGTTTTCTTTGCTTATATAACAAAGTTGCCGCATGATTCTGGAAAGTTTGTGTTGTACTAAGCACTCAAAAATGTTGGGTTTTTTCCTTTTTGCTTTTTATTGCTCCCTTTAAATTTTTTTTTTTTTTTTTTTTTTTTTACTGGAAGCCCAAACATGCTATGATTACTGCCAAGGAAAAGGTTGTCAAGCAGGCTTCCATGGAATGAATGCACAGATCTGTAATAACGATGTAAATATAACCACAAATCTGTTGTCCCCTGATGGTCACCCTTGTCACAACCTGGGTTGCAAGATCATTCTTCCAAGATTTAAACACTGGGCTCAAAACACATATCACTGCCAGTGCCTCGGGGTTCATTTCAATGGCTACCTTTAGAAGAAATCTAAATATATTCCTTAAGAAGTTGAGAATTATGTCAACACACTAGAAGGCATGCCCTAGATAAATAGCTGGAAACAAACCCTTTAAACCTTTTGTTAGTGGAAATTTACTCAAAGGTACAGGGCCTTGGTTTGGGGAAGACGGAAAAAGGAGGAAATATTATTTTTACCACTGTGAAGTTGATGTATAATATAATTTGCAATGTAAGGAAGGAAAGGAAACAGTCAATAAATAAGGTTACTCTGACAACTGAGTTTGAAAGTAGGATGTTATTTTGTTTTTTAAAAACAGATAGTACCATGACATGATACTTTACATGGAAGATCCCAAAAACTCCACAAGAAGACTCCTTGAATTAATCAACAAATTCAGCAGTGTAGCTGGATACAAAGTCAACACCCAGAAATCGATAGCATTCCTATACACAAACAACAAACAGACTGAGAGAGAAATTAAGGAAACCATACCTTTCACAATAACATCCAAGAAATTGAAATATTTAGGAATCCATCTAACAAAAGAAGTCAAAGATCTCTTTAATGAAAACTACAGTACTCTGAAAAAAGAGATCAAAGAAGATTTCAATAAATGGAAAAACATTCCTTGCTCATGGATAGGAAGAACCAACATTGTGAAAATGGCCATACTCCCAAAGCTACTGTACAGATTCAATGCAATTCCCATTCAACTACCATCCACATACCTCACAGATCTTGAGAAAATATGCCTTAAATTCATCTGGAACCAGAAGAGACCCAGAATAGCAAAAGCAATCCCGGGCAACAAGGACAAGTCAGGTGGAATCACAATCCCTGACCTAAAATTATACTATAAAGCTACTGTCATAAAATCCACCTGGTACTGGCTAAAAAACAGGCCTGAGGATCAATGGAACAGACTGGAAGAAACAGACACAACCAAAAACACACTCAACCACCTAATCTTTGATAAAGGGGCCAATCAAACTCACTGGAAGAATGATAGCCTCTTTAATAAATGGTGCTGGAAAAATCGGCTTAATACCTGCCAAAAACTGAAAATAGACCCAAGCCTATCACCATGCACCAAACTCAAGTCAAAATGGTTCACAGATCTCAATATTAAACCAGAAACACTAAATCTATTGGAAGAGAAAGTAGGTAAAAACCTCGAAGACATAGGGGTAGGCAGAGTTCATGAATAAAAACCAAATTGCACGTGAAACACTTGAAAGAATCAACAACTGGGATCTCATCCTACTGAAAAGTTTCTGCACATCTAAAGAAATCAGCAGCAGAGTCAAAAGAAAACCCACAAACTTGGAAAAAATTTTAGCTGATTGTCCCTCAGACAAAGGGCTTCTATCTAGAACATATAAAGAATTAAAAAATTTCAGCCCCTCCAAATTCAAAGACCCAATCCAAAAATGGGCAGCTGAGATGAACACACATTTCTCAGACAAGGAGATACAAACAGCAAATAAATATATGAGAAAATGTTCAACATCATTAGTCATTCGAGAAATGCAAATTAAAACAACACTAAGATTCCACCTTACCCCAGTAAGAATGGCTAGCATTAAGAAATCAACCAATAACAAATGCTGGCGAGGCTGTGGAGAAATAGGAACCCTTCTCCACTGCAGGTGGGAATGCAGAC
This sequence comes from Chinchilla lanigera, assembly GCF_000276665.1. NCBI lineage: Eukaryota > Metazoa > Chordata > Mammalia > Rodentia > Chinchillidae > Chinchilla > Chinchilla lanigera. The sequence continues at coordinate 6,459,025 of NW_004955455.1, forward strand.
TGGTGAAACCACTGTGGAAATCAGTTTGGAGATTCCTCCGAAAACTAGGTTTAGAGGTCCCATTCAACCCAGCTATCCCCCTGCTGGGTATTTTCCCAGAAGATCTAAAAACATCATATCACAGTGATATATGTGCACCTATGTTCATAGCAGCACAATTTGTAATTGCTAAAATGTGGAAGCAACCCAAATGTCCATCCACCGAGAATTGGATGAGAAAATTGTGGTACTTTTATATAATGGAATATTACTCAGCTATAAAGAAAGATAAACTCGAGGCCTTTATATTTAAATGGTCACAACTAGAGACCATACTCATAAGTGAAATAAATCAAACATACATGTGCAAGCACCGCATTGTGTCACTAGTGTAAAACTTGAAAGAGTTAATTTAAACTCGGAGGTATGATAGACACTGTGAAATGATAGGAAACCACCGAAGAGTAAAGGGCTTCTGGGATGTGGGAAAAGAGAAGGGAATGAAGGAGAAATTTTGTATGTATGTATATACAGGATAGATAACATGGTTGTTCTTCTATCTGCTGTTTCTATGCTGAAAGAAACTGTCAATGAGTCTTTGGTTGACCAGTATTGCATGTCTATATCTGTTTTCATGAGAAGCCACTTTGAAGATATCAATATGTAATACAACCACCATTGTTAATTCCCTACCACTTTGTTTGTAACTCTGTATTGTCTGTATTGTGCTTGTGATATCTTGTAAAATGTTGTATGTCTGTTAATGTTTCCCTCCTTTTATCCTTAAAAAAAAAAAAAAACAGATAGTACCAGAGAGACTTCTGGAATGGTGCAGGGAGAACAACAGAAAACCTGCTCCACCCTCAAGTTCTGAGAGCAATGAGAAACATAGTCAGAGCCATTGTTTTCAGAGTCCTGGGCATTGCTGCAAGTGAAGAACATTAAAAACAATACAGTGGAATCTGTAAAAATTAAAAGCTTTGTTGTATTTTTCCTTGCTTGTTCCAATTTTTCACTCCCCCTCTTCAGGGGAGCACTGATGTTCAGCAAACTAAAAACCACAGTTACTGTAAAAACTAGCAAAGTGGCATTCATAAGAACAGTCACGTAATAGGCTTGGAATTCCTCTAAAAGCCCCATACTCTTAGAACTGTCACTAGTTGAGCATTCTAGCAATTTCTAGAAAAATCCCATTTCTTAGCACTTCAATTTTTTTTTTGTCTCAGAACTTGTTTGAGCTAAAGTGTTTTATCCTCAACATTTTGTCAAGACAATCAGCAGGACTCTTTAGGAGGACAAATGACTCAGACCATATTCAAACTGAAGTAAATAGAAGCCTTGTCAAAACACACAAAAAGAAAATCTAGGGCCTGACGTGTCCATATTTGGTGTTTATATAACCTTGGGAGTCCAGAAATCAAGTCCTATGCACTGGGCTATATTCATGGTTAGGTAATGCTGAGAAGTCCCTAAACTGTCTCCTCTAATTGCAGTGGAATACCTCTGAAAGAAGGAATTGCAAGCCAAGGTACAATTGTAATGTTGAAGTTTTTCCCCAGTATAGAGGGGGCCATTTACAAAGGCTAGATATATATTGCTTTAAGGCACATTATGAAACCATTGTTCAGTAATTATCTAACCATTATGTAGTGGAATAGAGACATAAACAGCCCCACAAGCAAATAATACAGAATTACAGAAACAGAGAAGAAAAATACACAACAAAAAACCCCACCAGAACCTAAGATTCCTCTGTGACATCATCCTGTGTTCCAAGACACACTTAGTGAGTATCACAAAAGGATAGAAATGAAATGAAAGAAACAAAAATGTATATGAATTGATGAGCACAATCTTCCCAATTCTGATGGGAAAACAATGTGCATCTAAGATGCCCAATGTACCTTCACAGGCATTGAACAGAATGCAGGGGCATCCAGATAGATAGTCTAAGTTTGTCACTTAGATAAAGGGGTTTGTTATTAGGGCTACGGCCTTATTTATTATCTATCTGCAGGTTTATGAGCATAAGTTCCTTGATCCGTTCTCTGCTCCAGCTTGTTGCCAAGGTTGATTATCACTGCTGCTACTACATACAAGACAGTACCCCCCAAATTTTCTGTCTCTCAGAGAAGTGAGATAAAAATCTGTCTTTTACTACTACCCCTATCTGTTACTGGTTATGGACAACACCAGCTCAGGGTTTGGATTATGTTGTAACTTATGCCACTAAACCCAGAAGGCCTCATGATCTTTTATCAGTCCATCTTTAGGAGTTTAATTAAAATAGCAATTTTCTTGCATGTTTGCTTATGTAAATATGAACACTTGTCTTTGAAACAAAACAGAACAAAACAAAAAAGCCATCTTAGTTGCAGGATAATTGACAAGGACAGAAATCAATCAGGTGAGGACCTTGGCCTGACCCCTTCCATGTTTCTGTACTTGGCTTAGTCTGTACTGATGCCTCACTGAGCTCTGAAATGTCAGGGAAGGTGGGATTCTGGGCTCCTCTATTTTTGTTAAAATTACATTCAGATGTGCTCCTGAATTCCCAAGTACAGGGCCGTACCTCAACATGAAGGACATGGTGTTTGGGTCCATCACAGGCTCATTTACTCCAGCTTAACACCAGGAATTTTGAATGCTTTTCCCCCTCTGGTTTTTTGATTGAGATGGTATTAGATAAATAGTAGCTATTTTGAAGCTAGATCTTATTAAACCAACCTCTATTAAATCCATGTTACTATTAAATTAACTGGATCAGGGTCCAGTGAAGATGGTGACAAGCCATAAAGCTTCCTTAGGTCAGGATTGGGCGAAGAATCTCTCATAAGGGACAGAGATTTCATTTGTAACTTTTATTATGTTTTCATATTGAGAAAAGATAAAAACTAGATCAAATATCTTAATTATCTCAGATACTGAAAGGAAAATAAATATTTCCAGGGTAATAGACAATGGTCAATTTGAAGCTAAACAAGCAAGATTTAGAAGGTGGCAGCTTTACTCTGAGAGCATTATATTTTCCTGTACAAGACAGATGTAGAAATCCAACTGTTTGACAGTAGGGACTATGGGAAACTAGCAGGAAGCTTGAACAATAGCAGACTATTGGGTCAACTCCCAGGCATCACCCATATGTAATTATTACCAGGTGAGGTCCACCTGGGGACTTTCAGCCTTGACTTTGGTATACGATGACCACAGTCTGGAAATGACTCTGGGCAGATGAGGCATAAGTAACTTACTTGGCAGGTAATCATAAAATATATAGTGATGTAAGCACTGTGAAATACATTCAATATTTAGATGATAAAAGGGCACTATTGATCTTGAAAAAGAATCCCAAACATGAAATATATCCATTCATTCAACTCTCCTTTGGGTTGTATCAGAAAAATCTATTTGGAATAATTAGAACTCCCTTCCCAGAGAACTGTGTGAATGGCCGAATGACTGGAGATCTGAGGCCAGCAGGGTGCACTGTTGCACTGTTGCTGAGAGTACCGCCCTAGATGAGGACATAGAGGAACATACTCTACTGATTCTCACACACAGGGGGCTTCCTGAAGTGTGACTTTCTGCCTCTGTGTTCCAGAAACCAATGATCAAGGGACGTGACTTATACACATGCTTCATATTTAATAAACGAACAATCACAGCACAGAAACAAACTTGAGTAAACAAACTTGACTGAGAAAACTGAGAATAAGAGACACTCTTGGAAAAGAGTTTCAATCACAAAAAGGGGCCTTACCAATCACAGCTCTAGGGCCAGCTCTGGCATGGCTTGGATTCTTCTGTCTTCCTTCTTCACTGATCAGACCAAACACATTTTATCACGGGCACTTAAGGGATACCAGAGCCCACTTATCATTTTTCCTCCTGTTGGTGGTGGACCCAGTCAATGTCCTAACTAACTCCATTTCTTTCTCTAACTTGTTCTTTCTCTCTAAGTCATTTCTCCTTCTTAGCTTATCTAAAACTTCAGGGACACTGAAACTTGCAATCAGGTCATCCCATGAGAGGAACAAAATTACACCCTCAAGCAAAACTGACTTCCTTGGTATGAGCTGACCCAACAGAAGTAGACCTGAGATTATGATAAACCACATCCCAGATTGACCAGGACTATCTGCCTATGCCCACTTCTGTACCTGTCTGAGTTCTTCTCCTGTGAGATTTTGATAGTGTGAGTTCTTCTTCTGGGAGATTTTGATAGTGTAACTTATTTGGTTAGTTTATAAACAAGCTAGTGGAAAAGACTGAGATAGAGTGGTGAGCAATTATACTAATAAAATTTAAGAATCTACACTGAAGTAGGACTTTAGGTAAAAAAGTAAAATTTTGAAGGCAGCATAGAATGCAGTCCACCCACTACTAAAGGGAGGTGCAGCCACTTTCTACCAAGTTCTTGAATTTGGAGGAAATTATAATGCAAATTAACCAGTTTCTTCTAAGATCCCAGTTTCCTACATACCCTATATGTTATAGAACTGACTTAAAAACCTGAATCTCAGTGGCCATTTTAAATCCACAGAGTCACCTGTGATACGTGACCACTAAATAACTGAGCAGTTCTTGTGCCATTTAGCTCTAGGGTGGGGAGGAGGGGTCAGTCATCATTCGGGACCCCCTCCTGGAAATTCAGGAGCTATACTCCTTTTCCTTATGTCTAATAAAAAATTCTCCTAACCTCCTCCTTTGGTTTTGCAGCATCATTACTTGGCATATGCAGAACCATGAGCCTGGTACAGATGGTTTTACCAGCACCTCCCAGATAGTTCTTAGGTTGCTGCTGGAGCTGCTACCATCCCAGTGTGGCCACAGTGAATAAATTCCTGCCCTCCTTCAGCAATGGATTGCTGTGGTGAGTAGCTAGATGTAGTTTGTTGAGATTTCTGAACTAAATCCTCCCTAACTCAGGCTTGTGTCCTAGGACTTCGGTAGCAGTATCAGGAAAGAGGTATTTAATCCCCCCATTCCTTACAATTATCTCTCATTGTTTCCAGGAATTGTGCTGACTTCTTCTTTTACAGTACACACATGGTGTCTGAAATGTGTATATAAATATTTAAATGTAGATGAATAGGGAACAACTTCCTCAAAACAAAATCCAAAATTCCAGTCATGTAATAAACTTTCTTTCAAGGTTTAAATAAGGAAAATCTAGTCCATAATTACTTTCTTATTTTAAGAAAACCATGGCACTGGAGCCAATAAAGACTTGGAATATCATTTTTAAAAATAGTATGGGAATTATTCCATTTGCACTATTTAGGCCTGTGGTAAATATGGATGGTTATTCTAGTCTCTGGAAAGCCTGAAGAATGATTGATAAAAAGGGTGAACCCCCACTCATGTCGCCCCAATTCATTTTATACAGTGCATAAGTGATTGCTGTATTGAATTTGAAAATACCATGGCAATTTAACCACTTAGCCCTGAGCGTTTACTGCTAGAGTCACTGTACCACTTAGCCAGTGCATTGAAGTACTGACTATCCAGAGTGTCACTTAGGCAGGGGTCATTTCAACTAGTCAATTTTTGTACTGAATAAATTTGATAAAATTGTCATTTTTACACTTCCTATTATATGTTTTTTCCTATTATATTATCTCATAAAAATTAATGGAACATAGATAAATTTTGGTTACCCAAAAATACCCTGTGTTTAAATAATTGGACTGGTTAAGTGGTCAGTTCATAAACAATTCATAAACAAATTCATGAACAGAGAGAAAATATTTCTCAGCATGTTAACAAACATAAGTATGTTTGGTCTTTAAATTCTAGGGTGGATTCTGGCTGCAAAGAGAACCACTATGAGGGCTGTGTGGGCTAATGGACATGAACTTGGGAACTTGGGAGAACAGGAATAAGAAGCTCTGAACCATGTATCAGACACTACATTAAGGGACAGAGATTCTCAGGCCCCTCTGGGCTTCTGGCAGTGTGTAAAAGAGGTGGAGTCATGGGACTCACTTCAAGGGTCTCATTGCATTGTATCCCATGGGGTCAGCCTGCATCAGCATTATCCTTCAGGGATAAAATACACAATCAAAAGAAAGCTGTTACCTAAGTCAAGCAGTATCACCTCCAACTGCTCTCTGCTTCTTCCTTCATTGGGAAGTGCTCCTGGTATCCTGGGATCTTCTCTCATGTCAAGCTTCCCAATCATGCTCTTCTGGCTCCATATTGTTACCTGAGATTCTCAGTGGAAATAACTCTTGTAATTCTTGGTGTCTTGAGAATGTCTCAGACATCTTTAGAAATAGCTTGGAGAGCCATTTAGAATCACAGTTACTTGCAGGTCATGATGAATATATTACAAAATAAGTGACAAATACTTGAGGCCTTTGTTTGTCCTGTTTTTAAGAATATACCTTAGTAGTTTGTTATTTGTCATTTTAAGATGTTTTATAGTGACTAACAGCAACTGATAATTAAGATTTTATTAGATATTTAACACTTTTATTTATTGCATTTCAGTTCCTCCCCTTTCTCTCAATATTACACAAATACAAATCTGTGTGTATATATTGTATCAGATACATTATTGTTCAAAACATACATTGAAATTAATATTCATGTCTAACATGAGTTGATCCCTTCCAATATACATTACTGAGAAGGAAATGAAAGCAATAAAAATTTAATGAATACATAGGAGCAATTTGTGTTTTAGTTTTCATTGTGATGAACACAGCATTTTGAAAATTCTGTTTCACAAAGGAAGTTTTTCTCCCTGACACTCTTCTAAATGCCCCCAAAAGCCTCACCCAGCATTTCTGACCCTCTTGCTCCCCAGGAGACTCATCAGTGAAAGTATGTTTTAAGATGACGAGGATGTCCACACTAACTTTGTCAGAGAAACTATTAGACTTATTTCTGATTATGATGCACTTATTTTCCTATATTGTTATTTCTGTTGCTGGGAGCTATCTTATAATTTAATGGTGATATTGTTAACTTTCTTCTAAAAATTCAGTTTCACTGAAGTTACTTAATACAATCAATGGCTTCTTAATGCAAATGGAGGTATCACCCCAAGCCTCGTGGTGCTGTTCCTTGTGGCTCCATACTAGCTCTGTGTCCCCAGTGCAGCTGCTATAGACAATTTTGGGAACTGTGACAATGGGTGACCCCTGTCCCTGGAGGTTGTAAGGGAGTCCCCAGGGACTGAGTTCTGTGGTGTCCAAATGAGCCCTCTGCTAGCGAAGGAGGGTCTTGAAATCATCTTCAAAGAGGATCGACACTCATTTCCCTGGAAAGGCATGAATCTTCACAGGGATGCGTTTGGGTTTGCTGCAAACCACATAAACACGGTTAAGAGATAAGGAGTTCACCCTTCTCATTATTCAGTCCTTAGGCTTTCCAGAGATTAAGTTGCTAACTGAGGTCCCGAAGGATGTGGGGAGCTGATCTGATGAAGGGCATCAAGCCTCATCCCTCAGTATCAGTCTCCCTGTAAATAGTGGTCTGGATGAAGTCCCAGGACCAGCCCCTTAAGAACCCTCCCAAGGGATATCAGGGTGAGCTGGGGCAGGTGTAGGGAGGAAGCTGATTTGCATGAATAATTTGCCCTTTCTAGTGGGTTTGGAGAGGCCTGAAAAGGCTCAGGGGAAACCAAACTCCAGCTGAGGAGTCTGGGGACATTCAGTCCTTGTGAGAATCCTGACCATGGCCTGGACAATAGTTCTTCTTGGAATCTTTGTTTACAGCTCAGGTCAGGGGAATGGACACCCCATAAACTCATGATCTAAGGGTGACACTTGTCTCCATAACAGTAACTGTTTGTCTTGTTGCTTTTAGGAGTAGTTTCTCAGACTGTGGTCACCCAGGAGCCATCAATGTCTGTGTCGTCAGGAGGGACAGTCACTCTCACCTGTGGCCTGAGCTCTGGGTCCGTCTCTACTGGTTACTACCCCAGCTGGTACCAGCAAAACCCGGGCCAGCCTCCATATATACTTATCTACAACACGAACAGCCGTCCCTCTGGGGTCCCTGATCGCTTTTCTGGATCCATCTCTGGGAACAAAGCTGCCCTCACCATCATGGAGGCTAAGACAGAGGATGAGGCTGATTATTACTGCTTACTGTACATGGGAAGTAGCATCACACAGTGAGCTAAACCTATGGGGAAGTGCAACAAAAACTTTTTCACGTACTCAAGACAGCTCCACACTTACAAGCAAGAGAAAAGAAGAAAGGGTGAAAAGTGTCAAGGGCATGATAGCAAAAATGAGGCTGCACAATCCCTTTCCTATCCAGTGGCTTTTGGCCAGGTCCTTCATTCTGTTTCTCCCAGGGTGAGTCTACCTCAGTGTGGCTCCTCTCCAATTGTGCTTTCTTTCTCTCCCTCTGGCTGATAATAAAGGGAGTGGGCTCTCCTCCAAAATATGTAAACCAGCAGCGAGACTCAGGGTCCATCACCTACTTTTCAGATTCTTCTTATTCAGAAAGACCAATGGATGTATCCTCTTTTATTAATTTGGTGATGGAGATCAAATTGATAATTATTTTCTCTTTGAAATGGAAGTATTACCTGGGAACTAGTCAGAAAAGCAATTCCTCATCCTACCTCCCAAATCCAAAATCTTTGTTGGTATAAAAGAATGTGTATTAACAAGGAGCACTCATGATTTTTGTGAACATTATTGTTTGGGAAGCAACTCTACTTTTATTATTGTGAAATATTCCCTGTAGGTTTGTGTTTAAAATGCAATTATGATAAAACTCCATGACTCACTCTCAAATTCTAATTAAAATCCCAAAAATATTCAAAATAGAATTTCAAAAATTTAAGGAAATCTAAGAACAATGACTTGATTTCAGACTGCAGCCAAAGTCTGTGAGGAATTTCTGCATATATGTGTTTTGAATATCTGCATTACTAGAAACCATTTCATGTATGGTTACCTTCCAGATATACCACTACTAGCCACTGATCTGATCACCCAGTGCAGGACACAAAGGTGCAGAGTGAAGGATTTATCTGGAGATTTACAGATCCTACTGCTTCCAGCACTGGGCTGAGCAGGTGAAAGAGAAACAAAACATGGAAAACTAAAAGGGAAGGGATGAGAGATGGATGGAGCGGTAAGGAGGGAAGGGAAGGGGAAAAAAAGGGAATTAAATTGTATTATGTGCATCTATCAACTCCCCAGAATGAATGTAAATATTATGCACATTAACATTTGCTAGCTAAAAACAAAGAAAACCTTGACTGTTGGAAACAGTGCTGCAGTAAATACAAGTGATGTGAAAAAAGGAAAATAGGTGAGCGGAAAATAAAAAAAGAAAATTGAGGTTGGTTGATTTTCCTATTTTAGCAATAGAAAAGGATACTATAAGGATTCCTGCTGAAGTAACACACAATTGGGAGGAAATGGAATATCATATATTACTGATATATGTACACCATTGAAATGGTATGATACTTCTATTTGCCTTTTAAAATTTCTAGTTTATATTTTGGTTGTTTACATAAATAGTGCAATTTAGAGCAAAAAATTCCTATTAATGTAGGTTGAAAATAACCCCTCCATAATGACAAAACACAAATTTTCCGGTGTTTTTGCCGTTACGAAAAAGGTAACTTACTTGTGCTGCTTGCCAGGCTCTGAAGCACAGCATCTCCTGAAAAGCTCAAGGTTTCTCTCCTTGCCTGAGGATGACATCTGCAACCTGTGACCTCCCAACAGAAGGCCAGAACAGGCTACTGTGCACAATACATTCAGGGGAAATAGACCAGAGGAACAGTAATTTCCCAGTAGCTGCTGACACACTGTCAGGCCATGTGGCTACAGAAACTGACCACTTACTGCTTCCAGCAATCTTCTTAGACAGATCCACTCTGTTTCAGCTCTAGGTATCTTGCCCTTAGCTGCAGAGTTGTTCATGGGGTCTCCCGAGTCCTGATTCTACATGTTCTTCCCCCACTAGACTGCAGCCCCCAGAAAATGGTGTCAGTGGAGGCCACACAAGAACCACACTCCCTTGTCCTTGGTAGGGATTCCTTTCATATGAGGGATATATGGGAGTACAGTAATGAAGTGAAGGTAAGTTAGAATGTTATGAAGGAAATGATTTGCTCTAAAATGAGCAGGGGGTATAATTAGACCATATCCAGTCATTTCCTCAGGTCAGAACTTACTGTTGAGCAACTGAAGTTACTGAAACACCCACAGAGTGTTCAGGTCTCCCACCCAGAAATATGGCATGTGGTTGCAAAATAAAGTTCTGCAGATGTGGAGCTCTGGGATGACCAGTGTTCTCTGTGGAGCAAAAGGTCACAAGTTCAAAAGCTCATAGTATCAATCAGGGAGGTGGGTGTGCGTGGGTGTGCTGCAGAGTGCTAGGGAGAGGAAATTTTGCATGCATTGGTTGTAATGAAAAACAGAATATTTTGTATTGGGTGTCAAGGCACTCCAATTAGCAATGCAAAGGATAGCTTGATACATGCAATGCTGCCACCTTTACTGCCAGGAAGGTAGAATTCTTCTTGAGTCCCATGGCCTCAGCTGAGATGTTAGCTCTCTTTTTTTAAAAAAAAATTATTTTAAAGACAATAATAAAAAACAATAAAAATGATATGAAACTTCAGGTAAGATGATACAAAATTAACAATGGTTATTATATCACATATTATTATCATCTTCAAAGTAGTTGCTCAGATTACCAGATATAGGCATATAAGTTTGATCAAACAATATAAACACTAACTGTTCCTTTCAATGAAATAATAGAAATTAGTAGTACAATTATCTTAGCTACCGTGTGTGTGTGTGTGTGTGTGTGTGTGTGTGTATTTCTTTTCTCTTTTTCCCCATCCTGGTTATTCTTTCCTTCAAATGTTATCTCATGTCTTAGACCTGGGATCTCACAAGCTCTTGCTGGAGTCCCGACTTCAGTCACCAGCAGGGGAGGCATTTCTGGTTCACATGCTATAATAAGACACATTAGCTTCTCTACCCAATTCAATCACATTCTTTTCTTTTTTTTTTTAGAATTGTACTGTTTTTTATTTTTCTTGTGTGCATTTATAATAATAGATTTTAAAATATTTATGTCATCTATAATGCTTTATATTCTCTTTTTTATTTTAAAAAATAAAAGAAGGAAAATATATTAACAGACAGACATCCATTTACAAAATAGCATAAGAACAATACAAACAAAACAGAGTTACAGACAAAGTTGTAGGAAATTAACCACGTTTGTTGGATTACTTATTGATATCTTCAAAGTGGTTTCTCAGGAAAACAAATAGAGACATACAAGATTGACCAAACAAGTAATCGTTAACTGTTCCTTTCTGTAGAGCAATGGAAGACAGTAGAACAACTATGTTAGCTATCCTGTCTATACATACTTATATAATTTCCCCTTCTTTCACTTTTTTTTCCCCACACTCCAGTTGCCCTTTACTTTAGAGCATTTTCCTTGCCTTTCACACTGTCTATCATACCTGCTAGTCTTTATTCACTCTTTCAGGTCTTACACTAGTGAGACAATACGATGCTTACACATCCAGGCCTGATTTATTTCACTTATGAGTATGGTCTCTAGTTGTGACCATTTACTTATAAAAGCCTCGAGTTTATCTTTCTTTATAGTGAGTAATATTCCATTATATAAAAGTACCACAATTGTTTTATCCATTCCTCAGTGGATGCACATTTGGGTTGCTTCCACAATTTAGCAATTACAAATTGCACTGCTATGAACATGGGTGCACATATATGACTGTGATATGACGTTTTCAGATCTTTTGGGAAAATACCCAGAAGGGGAATAGGTGGGTTGAATGGGGCCTCCAGACCTAGTTTTCAGAGGAATCTCCAAACTGATTTCCACAGTGGCTTCACCAGTCTGCATCCCCACCAGCAGTGGAGAAGGGTTCCTATTTCTCCACAACCTCGCCAGCATTTGTTATTGGTTGGTATCTTAATACTAGCCATCCTTACCGGGGTGAGATGAAATCCCATTGTTGTTTTAATTTTCATTTCTTGAATGACTAATGATGTTGAACATTTTCTCATGTATTTATTTGCCATTTGTATTTCTTTATCTGAGAAGTGTGTACTCATCTCAGCTGCCCATTTTTGGATGGGGTCTTTGAATTTGGGTCAATCACATTCTTTTAGCCAATTAAGGGAACATCTGTTTCAGTATGGCCAGCGCTGCACATCTCAGTAAATAGGGTTGAAGGAGAGGCCAGGGAACGAGGGCAGAAAGGGGATCATTTCTCAGGAGAGCACAGCTTGACAGTCTCCCACAATCAACTGACAGGAGGTCCCAAGGCTGGGCCTTGTTCTTCCCATGGGGACTTGAGCAACTATGTCTTTTGGACCTGCCAAAAGCCACTGCACACTGGCCTGGGTGTCATTTCAGTAGCTGTTTTCTTAGGCAAATTAATGCATGAGGCCAGCCTCTCTGTCCCAGGGACTCAAACCTGTGAGTGCACAGGGAGAGAGAAAGTAGGGGTGGGGATATAACTCTCTGAGCAATCCATCCTTTGTGAGGCCAGAGGAGCTGAAATATGAGAGACCAGGTACAGACCAGCAGAAATGTGTGGCTTAAGAAGGTGCTGTCTAGTGTACTACAGGTTAATTCAGCCAGAAGCTTTATATTTATCTTATGATCTCAATCTGAGAGGAATTTATATCAGAGATACCACCTCAGTCATGAGGACTGAATAGTCAAGGAAGTCATGGTGGGCAGATTTCCCTGAGAAGTCTGTAGAGAGCATGAAACCTGCCCTGAGGTAGTGGAGAGGCCGGACAAGGGACAGCCTGGAGTAGATCAAAGGCAGGGGGAGTAGTGAAGTCGGGGTATCTCTGTGGGCAAAAAGTCACTATGTTACAAGATGGTGTGCTTGGGTCTAGACACCGATTGGTGCTGGAGGCCTATTACTGAGGGATCTGGGCAGCATCAGACCTAGAATGGGACCCTTGGCCCTGTGTGTGCCCTCTGCTCAGGACTCACAATTGTGACTTCTCCTACATCATGTGCTCTTCCAGCTGTACCCCATCCATGCCTTTGACATCCCCAGGCAGATGGCCTGAGCCAGCACCCTGTGTTCCTATCATCTGCCCTTTTCTAAGTTCTGGAATTCATAGGGATTTACCTTTCTTTCATTTATCCTCAGTGTAAAAGTTGAGCTTGATTTTTCCAGCTTATTTTTAGTATTACTCCTTTTATTTCAGAATAATTAACAAAAAATAAGCCACCGCCCTTCCTTGTGTTTTGTGATATTTGTACATCTTTGAGACCATCCCCATCATTGGGTCAGTGAACCCATTGCAGGCCCTGTAAGCCTTCACATGTCCCTTAGGAATCTTCACTCCATCCTTGCTTACTATGAGAGCCTGGTGTTCAGGATCTCCTGGGACAAACCAGCTTCTGAATTCCTGCCCAGGAGGGCTCAAGAGAGGCTGTGCACAGCCCTAAGCAGGAAGGACTCAGAGGTGAGGAGGTGTGGGGACGCCATCAAGAGGAGTTATGCGATTTACATGGTAGGCCCTTCAGAGCCTCAGTCCTGGAAAAGTGGGGACAAGAGAAACTGGGGAACTCTGATGCAACAGTGGGTCCTCAAGAATCTGATGGTGTATGGAAATGAACAGTTAATGCTTACAATTTTTTATGTTCTGATTGACTTTGCATGCTTGTGTCTGGTGGTCTGAGCAACTGATTTGAAGGTACCAATATGCAGTGGAATTACAATGGTGAACTCCTACTATCTTGTCTAGTGAAACTCTGCATTATCTCTAATGTTTTATCAAAGAATTATTTTCTTATTCTCTTTAATGGTTTGAGCAATCTTTCATTCTTATATCTGGTAATCTGAGCAATGTAGTTGAGGATAGCGATATGTAATATAACAACCACTGTTGATTCGTATTATTTTGTCTTGAGACCCTGTATCACTTTGTTTTTTTTTATTTTATTTTAGAAATAAAAGGAGGAAAATACTAACAGATCGACAACGTTTTACAAAATAGCAAAGGATCAGTACAGACATTACAGAGTTACAAACAGAGTGGTAGGGAATTAACAATGCTTGTTGTATTACATATTGATATCTTCAATGTAGTTTCTCATGAAAACACATATAGACATACAAAGCTAATCAACCAATGCCTCACTGACAGTTTCTTTCAGCAAGGAAATACAGGACAGTAGAGCACCTGTATCACTTTGAATGTTCTTGCTTTGATTTGTTTATGTTTGTGATACTGGTATGATACTACTGTTCTAAATTTTGTTTGTTTGTTTCTCATTCACTACTCTCTTTAAATAAAAAAATTTAAAAAATAAATTATAGAGCTAAAATATAATAAATAAAATTAAAATAAAACTCTGAAATAAAGTATTGCTAAAATTATGTGATAAATTTTTTAAAGGGACAATCATTAATTTCCATTGATTACCAATTTCACATATCCTTGAACCAAATGGAAAATGGGCAAATCTCAGAAAATAAATAGAAATCTTAAAAGCTAAGAAAATATAAATTATAGAGCTGGAAAGTATAATAAATAAAAGTAGAATGAAACTCTGTGGGACTCAATGACAGAAAACAGGGAAACAAACATTCAGATATTAGAGAAGATATTTGACACAGAGAAAGAAGTAAGATCGGTAGCACAACACAGCAGGTGGTGCTGTGGTTCTTCTCAGAGGCTGACAAGGGTGGAACAGACTGACATGGTTCACAGTTAATACCTTGGGCTGTGCTCACTGGCCTGAGTTAGAGGTCACAGCAGGTGCTTCCTCCCATAAGGCAAAGTCAGTACTCATGCTCCTCTCTGATGGAGCATCTGCACCCTGGAGTGATCACAGAGAAACAGTTGATGCAGCTCATGTTTGTCAGTGGCTCAGGTTTGCATAATGCAGAATGCAAACACATACTCTACACGAGCAGCTGAGGAGGAGTATAGTCCAGCATCACCCAGGCACCCTGAGAATGCATGGAAAGCCCGCAGTATGGCTTAGACAACTCTCTTCTTTTTCTCCTTACTCTCTGCCTTAATGAATACTTCAGAGACCTGCTTTGAAGCAACCCTTGTGTCCTTTCTCGTTCCTAATGTATTTGTTTTCATTTCAGGATTCATCTCAGGCTGTAGGGACCTTAGATCCCACACTGACCCTATCTATCTTCAGGAGGGATGGTCACTCTCATCTGCAGCTTCTGCTTTCTTATAATCACTGGTGCTGCCTTTCCATACTAGTGCCAGCAGAAAACTGGTCAGTCTCAGGACACTGGTTTACGATACAAACAGAAAGTTCCCCTGTAACCAGTTAGGTGCTCAGGATTCTACTTTAGAGACAAAGTTGGCCTGTCCATTTCAGCAGACCAGCCTGAAGCTATGGCTGAATACTACTGCCTGAGATAATAGAGTGATGGTCAACCCAGTGAGCCCCAGATGGGGAACCAACATGTAAACATGCTTTTCAGGAGGCTGGTTACAAATAGGAGCATGTCATATTGGAAATGCACAATCACACCCTGAGCTCTCCAGCAGCCTACAGATGGCTATCCATACAGAGAAAGCTAAAGAGAACTGCCTTGATATCTGCTCCTGCTTGAGAGCTAAGGTTAAACATATCTGAGAATTCTTTGAAGTATTACACACCCCAAAGTTAGAATTCAGTTAATATACTTTGCCAAGAGAACAGTAACAGTGCAGTACAGTAACAGGAATCAGAACTCAACACATTTCCTCAAGAGGAAAGCATCTTCACTGATGTTTTGGGATTCATCTAGGAGCAAAATAAAGAAAATTTCTATTGTTACTATCTATGAAGTATGTTTTCATTAGGTTTAATTGTATTGCATACAACTCCCTTGCTTACCAATTATGAAAATATTTCAAAATTAAAATTTTGGAAAGAATTCTTCTTTTCTAATTTTATCCCAATTTGCTGATTCTGCAGTACACAAACTATGACCTCATTAAAAAGTTGTGTTTGTTCAGATACCTTTAAATAAGATGAACCCGTGCTGGAGTAAGGACGTCTCCTGGGTCATTATGCTGAGTGTGTACATAAGGAAGCATGCATGAGACCACAGTGCTAAGTGAAATAAGCCGTGCAAATAAAGTTAAAGAGGGCATCATTTCTCTTATATGGAAAATCCAAAGTATAAGTAATTTAAAGAATAAAATAAAAAACAGATGATAGGAAACAGGGAGGTAGACCTTTTGGAGAAGGCAAGGGCACCCAGGGAAGGAGGGACAAGGAAGTAAGGTGAGGCCAAAGAGAAATAAAAAGATTTAGATGTGATAGATACATGTATCAACTTCTCCTAATGAATATACTCTTTCTGTATCACATGCATGTACTAATTAAAAAGGCAGAAAATCTATAACAAAACAGAAGGAATGTCAAGAGAAGATGGAAGTGGAAATTGGAGTTATAAAGCCTCAGGCCAAAGATCACCAAAGATGATCCACAAACAACTGGGATTCAGGTAGATGAAGGAAATATTTTCTTAGAGGTGTCATAGGGTGACGGATGTGTCACTGTGTGTAGATTTTGGCTGGTACTTTCCATGCCTGGGAATGAGCACTACATTTCTGTTATAATTAACCACATAATTTATGGCACCTTCTTATGGTAGTCCCAGGAAACTAATATTCCAAGGACTCAATGTATTTCTCATCTTGACCTATAATTTATCTAAATGTATGATCATAAATTAAAATAAGAAACTGCTTTTTCTTTAAACACTCAAATATATTATCACTCCTTTAATATTAATAAGATTATTTCTATTATTGTGAAATCATAGCTTTTACATAATTCCAGTGTCTTACTGGAATCGAGAGGTCAACAGGTAAATATATGAAGATCGTGTTGCTATTAAAAAAAATCTTTGGATAGTTTTGTAAATTTTGTGCATTCTGAAGAGATACTCGTCACTTGGAATATGAACTCCTGTGTATATTAAGCCAGATTAACAATGTACAAAATTGGAATCAAGGTTTGCTGTACTCATTGGTAGGATACAAAATAGAGAAATGAGGACTAATACATGACTAAAACCACAGTGGAATCCCTGTGCCTATGTTAAACCAGTGCTTCCTTGAGTTTAAGATGCATTTACTCTGATTATCTAGCAACACGGATTCTGAGTCACTATTCTGGGATGGAACTTGAGATTCTGCCTTTCTAAATGTCCCCTTCCCCAAGCAATGTAAATCCACCAATTCCAGGTAATAGCTTAAAAAAATCAGAAGTCATTATCCCACAGAAACCAAAGAGACAACTGTCAAAGAGATAAGTAAGATTTCTGATTTTTTTTTAAATCCATAATTTCATGGAGGGACCCCACCACATGTGACATGTGAAAAGTTTAAAGTTGGTCTATTTTCTTTAAAAAGCACATACAGAAAGGAATGAACACACACACACACACACCTCCCTTTTACCCGAGCTGGCCAGCACTTATACAATCTCTGCACTGGTTTCTCGTACATTTGGAAAGCTGATGCTCCTTCTGTGGTTCTTGGGCTTTTCTTTGTCCTGTCACCTTCCTCCATATCACCTCCTCTGTTAATTCTAAGGTCTTTACATTAGAAAAGGCAGAGACAGTTTCTAAGATGTTTTTCTACAGTCTTAAAGCTATATATCTCCTCTTCTGTTTTAAACTACTCCAATGGCTTGCTTCAGAAGGAACCCCAGATCCAGTTATTTCTTCTATAATTCCATTTGTGTCTCATCTTTCTATTTTCTAGGATTTTCTCATTTATAACATATACAGTGTTTCACATAATGTTCTCATTTATTCTCCCAAACACTTACTAATATGCCCCTACTTGTCTAACATTGTGAGGAATCAAACAGGGAAAGAGAAACCTGGCTTGGAGAACAACCTGCACTGTGGGTTCATGGCTGACCTATCCATAAGCTCAAGTAATGTATATTTTCTTTCATGTTAAGTTTGTACATGAGAAAAACCAGGCCTTCTTATTAGTTTAGATGAGTTGTGTACTTTGTTCTCACCAAGGAATCTCGAACAGAAAATTAAACAAGGTAGCAGAATTCTCCTGAGAAGTGGCTGTGGTTTGCTCTCCGGCACAAGGCAGGGAGTGGACAAGATCTTGGTGGAAGCAGGTGCATGATCACCTGCCACCTGCTCTAGACAGAAAGAACTTGTGCCTGGGAGACATTGCACAATGTTGGGATGTAGCTGTGGGATCCATAGGCCTCTGAGCAAGAAAACCAGGCACTTGTATCCTGGTGTCTGCCCAGGGCTCACTGAATATAGAAGCCTCTTTCTGCTCCTGAGAAGCCTCAGACTAGGCTCTGCAAGGCCCACCTCTCCCAAAATGACAGCAGATGTCAGTGTCACCACAGGCGCATGCGTGGAATTTACTGCTTGGAGAAGAATAAATTTGCATGTAGGGCATCGTTACCCTTCTGGGACTTGAGCGTAGGATAAGAGAACCTGCACCAGCATGGCTTCATCACCAGAACTTAGTGGTGTCTTCATCATGGCCCAGAACCTTTTTTTCTTCCTCACCCTTCTCCTTTACTGCGCAGGTCAGCAAGGTCTTCATCATTCTGGTCCCCAGCTCAGTGCAACTGTCTCTTAAATTAGTACCAGAACTGTCTTCTCCTCTGCTCCTTTCTCCAGGCCATAATGCATGTCTGTGTTTTCAGGGTCCTTCTGCCAGCCTGTGCTGACACAGCTGCCCTCTGCTTCTGCTTCTCTGGGAGCCTCGGTCAAGCTCACCTGCACTTTGAGTAGCGAGCACAGCGACTACAGCATTGAATGGTATCAGCAGCGGTCAGGGAGGTCCCCTGGTTACGTGATGTCTGTTGAGTTTGATGGAAACCACGAGAAGGGGGACGACATCCCTGATCGATTCACAGGCTCCAGCTCTGGGGCTGACCGCTACTTAACCATCACCAACATGCAGCCTGAGGACGAAGCTGACTATATCTGTGGTGTATATTACAGTGACAGTAATGCGCCTTTTGGTTGAAGCACAGTGAGGTAGATAAACGGGGAAATGAGACAAAAACCCGTTTTCTCATCTACTACCAAGACTGCCACATAGCTCTTGAAAGTTTCTGGCGTTCTAAACAGCAAAAACAACATAATTCAATAAAAATTAAAATTATAGACCCATGTACATTTTGAATCCTGCTAAGAACTCACTGAAAAACAGGTTGTTTGGCCAGTTTCCTCCAGAATGCAGAGATGGAATAACAAAAATACTACAGCAGCTCTTTTTGTCCCCTGCTGTTCTGTGGAATTGTCATTACAGTGTCACAACTTTATTCTCCATTCCAGATTCTAAGTATGGGACTCAAAACATTTCTCATTATGTGATATGGAGCTTGTTTTCAGTGACCTACCTAGAATACTACTTTACTTCTGATCTGAGAACTCTTTGAACTCAAGAAATGCATTAGAAAGACACTATAGTTAGAGAGAGATAATATAAAATTAGAAAGGAGATAAAACCTTTTAGCAGTTTAACTGCTTGTGAAAGTTTTCTCAGTTGTTCATTTACCTGCATTTTAGGGCTGAGGAACAAGGAGAAAAAATTATTCCAAAGAAAATGACAAGTGATTTGCAATAATCTACCAAACAGGGGTGAAAGGAACAGCCATTTAATTTCAAACATGTGTGAAATGAGAGTTTTAAATTTAAATACATTACCTCCACATTGCTGTGGGCTCTAAACTTTGAAGATGACATTATGCAATATATTAAGTATTGTTATTCTCCTATTATTTTGTTATGACTTTCTGTTTTACCTTTTTTCAATAAAAATTTCATTAGTATATGCAGAAAAACATTAATGTAGTTTGAAACAAATTTCTGACATTTTAATGTTCTAAAATAACAAAATATACAATGCTGTGGATTTCTTTTCTTAATGAATAGCTAACACCTCTAACTTTGAGGTCTAAGATCAAGTTATTGCAATTTTTCCATAGCTTCATTTTCAATAAAGCCTAGAATGTAGCATTAGCACAAGCGACTCCCAAAATAACCCTGCCTCAGGCAGAGATAATAATGATTACGTTGTCTCGATCACCTGTATCCCAAAGTGACAGATTAAAGACCACAAGTGTGATCTTTTTTTTTTTAATTTTATTTTATTTTTTAATTTTTAATTTTTTATTTTAAAGATAAAAGGAGGGAAACATTAACAGACATACAACATTTTA
>NW_004955455.1:6485045-6514016 GCF_000276665.1 Chinchilla lanigera
CCACAGCGACTCAGTCTGCAATGTCCGCGGGGTCTTTGTTCTTGCGTCCTGCCCTCCGGGATTGGGTGGGGCCTACCTGGCTCTGTGCGCGCTTTTCAGCTGGGAATCGTGGTGGTATGAGTCAGGCCCACACTCGGACCCAGGAGCCCTGCCGCTCCCGGAGAACTCGCTGCCTGGGCGCAAGGCGCGGGGGGCTGGGGGAGCCTGCTGGGCCGGCTCTGAGGGCCTGCTCGCCCCGCCCATCCCCTGGGCCTCTCTGCCCCTAGCAGCTCAGTCTGCAGTGTCACCGGGGTCTTTGTTCTCGCGTCCTGCCCTCCGGGATTGGGTGGGGCCTACCTGGCTCTGTGTGCGCTTTTCGGCTGGAAATCATGGTGGTATGAGTCCGGCCCACCCTCGGACCCAGCAGCCCTGCCGCTCCCGGAGAACTCGCTGCCTGGGCGCAAGGCGCGGGGGGCTCCACAAGTGTGATCTTAACTTTTCTAGTGGATATGAGAACTTATGGGATGTAGTAAAGGCAGTGGTTAGAGGAAAACTTGTATCTCTAAATGCTTAGCCTACAGTTGAAAATGAGAGGTCACAAACCAATAATTAATTTTAAACATTCAGGAAATAGAAAGAAAAGGTCAATTTAACATTAACTAGGATAAGGTAGGTGATAATAGATTAGAGTAGAGGTAAGTAAAACAGAACTTAGAAAAACAGAGATTTTAAAAACCTAAAATTAGTAGTTTTAATTTAACATCAAATTGACAAACTTAGCCAGTGGAAGAGCAAAAGAAAACCAGAGACAATTCAAATTGCCATACTAAAAATAAGTGTGAGACCCTTATTTCCTCTCATAAAGACAAACCTCAGGCTGTGGCAAGCAATCCAGGGTAGAAGATGTGGATGGCAATAGAATGAAAGAGGTAGGAAGATCCTCAGCCCCAAGCATGGGGACATTTAATCTTACAGACTTTCCAGATTCCATGTTTACGGATGGGCTTGAGACAAAGCTAGTAGTTTGAAAAGTTTCTCAGAATGGTGCAGACAAGAGTGCTGAACTAGAACCAAATGCCTACAAGCTATCTCAGTTGTACTCAAAGGTGCCTGGAAGAATTCATTGCAAACCCAAGAAGGGGTGAAGAAGAGAAGATCCTTCTGAAACAAAGTCTTCATGGCTTCATCTGTTACAATGGAGAATCATATCATACATAAGCAAAGCACCGACTCAGTAATCTCAGGAACCTATTCTCCCAGATCAAACCACAGAAGTCAATTCCTTTGAAACCTTCCCACAGCAGGGGTTTTCACCATTTCTCAACACAGAAGGTATCAGAGAATGGTAGCTGTGGTGCTGCCAGCTCCCACTCTTACCAGAGTCTGTTATTTATCTTTGGCTCAGGATTTGGAGAACCTGAACCATTAAAAATGGCAAACACCATCAGCTCCCAGATTTGGGGCAGGTTAAAAGCCCTGAATTTGGTTCAGTTTGCTACCACTTCATGTTCATAGCAGAATAATGCAAGTACCCCAACAACTGCACAGGACTCTACCTCTGGTAGCACTGGGCAGTCCAGCCCCACTGTGTTGCTCAGTGGGGTGCGTTCACGCTCACTTGAACTCCTCCCTTGCAGCTCCCCTCTCACTGCTCAGGTGGGTAAAAGCCTTGGAGACTTGGCTCAGCTTTTCTATTGGAGTTTTATCCTCTAGTTCAGAGTCTCAGTTGCTTACAAGTGGTCTCTGCTACCTCAACCAACTTAATTTCTGTTTGCAGGGTCCCTCTCCCAGCCTTTTTGGGCTCAATTCCTTCCTTTAATTCTTTCCTCTCCTGGAATAATAGTTCAGACTTAACTGCACTCAGAGCAATGGTTTCACTATTGGTAGAAATCATATATTCTTCTTCCAGCAGAGGCCAAGGAGCCCTCCTCTTAAGATTCCAGTCAGAATAAAACCAGCATTAGCAGTTTAAGATTCAAAGATGCTCTAGCATCTTTGCTCATCTCTATGCTGCAGCCTGAGAACAAGACTGATTATTACTCTATAATCTCACATTACTCTAAAATAATGTTTCCCAAATTGACACAGGCTGATGAGGAACCTTGACAAAAACCACAATTTACTTAGAGTCCTAGACTCTTTTCTGTCTTAAAATAATCTTGGATTCATTCTAATTGCATCTGCAAGTAGGTTTCTGGTCACAATCACATGTCCTCTTGTTTTCTACTCAGTGTTTCTGAAATATATGGAAAATTAAAAATAAACACACAAAAAGCAGGACCAGCTCAGAAAAAATTCAACAGCAGACATGATTGCAAGTAAAATTTGCCTTGTGATTTATGTGGTGATTGGTTTCTATAACCGGTTACTTTAAGGATTTTAGTTTTTGTTTGCTTTCTGGAAAGAGAGACATCGATTTTCTTAGTCAGAACCCAAAGGCCATTCAGTAGGTGGACAGTCCACTGCAGATTGTGCTGTGCCCTTCAAACCTCAGGTCCCACCTTTTCCTTATCCAGTCATCTGTGTTTAAGGGAAGCCAAGATTTACTGGTTCCCAGGGCTGGGGATATAGCTCAGTGGCATAAGCGCCTGCCTGGCGAGTGTAAGGTAGTGAGTTTGATCTCCCGCTCCGCAAAAAAAAAAAAAAAAAAAAAAAAAAAAAAAAAAGAAAAGAAGAAAAGAAAAGGAAAAGATTTATTGGTTCCCAACAACATAGTAAGATGAGAAATTCTACAAGAGGACACAATGTCAGAGAAATTCTAGGCACAAGGATTGTTTGGCTTTGTCTCCCCCTTTATTTCAAGGCATATTTTTCCTGAGGCCAAAAAACCTCTTTTAGCTCATGAGAGAAGAAAGTGGCTGCTCTAGAACTTCTGGGAAATGCTAAGTTTGCTCTTGAAAAGTTGAGTAAGATGTAGGTCACAACACATAACTTTCCTACAGCAAATACTACTCAGGACCATAGAAATTCCCATGGGTATGTTCCCCTAACTCACAAGGACTGAATTGTCTCCCCTGATCTCATACCATGCTATAGCTTTACAATAATCCAAGGTATATGTCTGTGGGGATGGGGCATCTCTAGGACACCAAGATGCAGCAGCTCCACAGCATAAGCTCATAAACTCTGCCTCTGATGATGCTCTTGATGTCCTCAATCTGAAGAGCAACTTCCCCAAACGAAAGAACAGTGAGATTGGAGGTATGATGGCAAGTTGTACATCCCTGGAAGGTCCCCTAGTTTTGGACCTAGGAAAAACTATCAACCACTGGTGGTTCAGCACTATTGCTGTCCCTGAATTTGTTGACACAATCTCTTGACCAACTCTTCGCTCAAGCCTCTGATCAAGGTGTATGGTCATTGTCAAATCTGTACTCGAGCCATTGCCACCAAAACTTGCTCTCTCATGGAGAAAGGAGATAAAGACTGTTCTCCAGGCCTATCTCCATTTTGCACTATTTATGGCTAACCTCAGTATTTTCTTTGGTTTTTGCTGTCACTTGTGCTACTAAATCTAGAGTCCTCATGTTACTTTGTCAGTTTATCTTTATGGATTGAATGAAAATTCATTTTATCTTATTTGTTTGCATGTGCAAGTTGAATAAGGTTTTTTTCCCCCCCAAAATAAATTAGCCCTTCTTGTTGTTGGGTGGGTGATAAGGACAGCAGATGTCCAGCAGGCGAGTGTGTCTGCTTAGATTCCTCTGTTTCCTTACACTTGGCCCAGACTGTGGTCATTTCATTAGTCCTGAAACAGCAAGGAAGCTAGGTTGCAGCATTTCTATTTTTCTTGAGATTGGACTTGAAGGAGCTCTGAATTCCCAAATACAATGTGACCCCTCCTCATTGAGGAAATGACTCTCAGATCCATAATAGATCCACTGCTTCCAGTTTAACCCCAGGGTTGCTAATGCTATTTGTCCTCCAGTTCTATGGTTTGGATGATGTTGAGTAAATGCCTGATATTTTTGACCTAGAATAAAAATTCCAATCCTTGTATTTCCATGATGCTCTAAGCAAATAATCTGGGTAAGGGACCAGTGAGGTTGGGTGACAGTTCATGAGGGTTTCTTAGATAGGATTGTCAAAAGATCATCCTTCTAAAAAAAAGGATAGAAATTTTATTTATTTTAATGTCAATTTTATAGCAATTTTCCTATAGAGGAATTTGTAAAACCAGATTAAAATATCTTAATTGTTTCAGATAATCAAAAGAAAATAGCTCTTCTTGGGATAAAATTCAATGGAAAATTTTAAACCAAGAAAGCAAGAAGGAACTGAAGATAATTTTCCCCTGTAAATATATTCTTATGGGAAAGAGGGATAGGAAGATCTAAGGTCTAAGGAAACTAACAAAAGAACCTCATGGTAACAATAAAACAGCAATAATAAAATAATATATCTTCTATATGATTCATCCATGTGTAATTAATACCATGTCAGGTGCACCTGGGAGCTTTAAGCCTTGACCTTGACTCAAAATGATCACAATCTAGAAATGACCCCATACATCTGGCAGAAGCAAACTCAGGAGGTATTTAATAATGAAATCATTAGTAACATAACCACTGTGAAGTTCACCCAGTAATTATCTGACCAGAGATCATAATGGATCTTGAGAAAGGAATACCTACATCCCAAACACTATGGAGGCTATCTACTCTTTCAACTTCCCTTTGCGTAAGTATTAGAAAAGTCCACCTGCAAAATTCAAGATGTCCTTCAGGAAAGCTAGGCACAGAGAGACTGGAGGACATAGGGTTTAAGTAAGCAGGACTCTGAGGTTTCAGTGCTGCCTAAGGGACAGGACTCTGGGAGAGGCCGTATGATTAATACTCTACTGGATTTCACACAGTGAAAGTCTTCAGTGATTAAGCGGTGCCTACAATGTCATGTGACTCTTTTCCATTTGGGATCCCTGGTGCCACATGAGCAGGGACTCTGAAACTCACCCTTGCCCTCTATTTCAATTTCCATTTTCAAGGACATGAGATGGTTCTGGGAACTTTAAGTCTTAGTCTTTACTTAAAATGTTTACAATCTGGAAATGACCAAATATCTTAATTGTATCTCTGTGGACCAGCCAGAGATAAAGGAATAACCATACAGCAAGAACAAATTTGCAAGAAAGACATTGAATTAAAACTCTTCCTGGAGATAGGATGAGAAACACAGGAGATGTTTTCAGCAACTTCCAACAGCTTGGCTTAGCAAATAGAACTCTGGTGGATTCTCTACCATAACCTAGATCTCTCTCAACTTCATGATCTTTAGTCATTAAACAGGAAATATTTAGGGAGCAAGAGAAAGGATTTGGTGGAATATTTCTACTGCCATTGTCTCGTGTTGCAAGATAGATGTAGTTGTTCATCTTGCTCTTTTTACCACCTTCCAAACCTCTTGCTAAAATCTTGAGGGAGATGGTACTGAGTTTTGTCCACACAATCTGTAACTTTGTAAGAACATCTCATATTTTGTTGTTCCAAGAATACTATGACATCCAAACCAACAGAAATAGAAACAGATTTAAATGGTACAAGATGATTTCATTAATGAACATAGAAGAAAAAATACATCAAAATAGTACTATGCAGAATACTTATTAAATTGATAAAGATTCATCTTCACCTCCATGGATGATATGGATTAAGGCATTTTCAGTGTCTTAGGACAATGGTGAGCTTAACTATAGAGGAGGAGTAGAATTGAAGGTATATGCTACACATAAGATGTCCAACTCAGGAAATTAATGTCTGAACTCCCAGTCATATTTATCTTACAAAATATGGAGAAAAATTGGAGTTACTACAACAGATGCAGCCTATATAACATTAAACACTAGCACAATCCTTTAAGAATGAAAAAGCAAATTTTCAAAGGTCATGACTATATTAAAAGATGTAACCAAAGAGCAGCTTCTTTTGCTTTGTGATGGGCACCTAGTACTGTAGGGTCTCCTTCAGGATCAAGCTTCTGAATCCCTCTACTCAGCACTGGCTCCTAATTTAAACCCAAAGATTTTAAAGATTAGAAATTGTTCTGCCTCATAGTGACTTGCAAATGTCTTAAAGAGTATGTAGGTTTATGTTGTATATACCTTTGGAGGACAGGCGTTCATGCTAGTACCTAGGTTATCCCTATTTATCATGAGAAATGTAAAGTATGCAATATTTTTCATATGTGATAATTATAAAGGTCGTTTTTCCTATTTTGTTATTTCTAATTATTTTCAGCATCACAAATTGACTTACAGAAACTTTCATATATAACCTTGGATACTTCCATCATCATTTCTCATTTTTTCTCTTTCATTTAATTTTGGAGGCTATACTTGATATTTATAAAACAGGAAAATGTCCCCTATATGGAGTAGATAAATGCAAAACAGCAAAACAAAACTTCAAAGACAGTGGTTGAAATTATTTTCAAAGACAGTGAGATTACTAGAGAAAAACTTCTCATCGGCTTTTATAAATTTGATAAATAAAATAAAGACAGTTATGTCCATAATTTTAAAGGAAATTACACAAAGAATGTCTCATCAAAAACTAAATGAAGAAGAAGAAATTTCTGAGCTAAAGGTAGATAAATTATATTACCATGTCCAAGGAACAGATAGAAAAAATATTACAAGAGTAAAAAACCTGAAAGACTCATGTGACTCCATCAAGTGTAAGAATGCATATGTTATGAAAGTCCCAGAAGGTTAGCATTTGAGGTAGTGGCACAAAAATATATTCAAATATAAAGACCAAAATTGTTATGGTTTGTTTCTAAATGTCCCCACCCCAAGCCTCATGCAGTCATGTGGTGGGCCTTTAGAGTTTATGTTTGGTTCATGGTCCAATGTTGGGATTATGGGGATGAGTGCTACACCTGCCCTGGGGCTGGTAGCCTGAATAAAATATAAGGGAGGGAAAAAGGCTGCTTGCTGCTGATCCTCCTTTTTTGCTCTTGCTGCCTTTGCTGCTTTCTGCTGCCATGAACTGTTGCCCTTTGCCATGTGCCACTCTGCCTCAGAGCCAGCCGAGTATGGACTGAAACCTCCACAAACTGTGAGCTTTCTCTCTTTAACTTGGGTGTCGGATATTTTGTTCCAGCAATGAGAAAAAATAACCAAGACAAAATGTGATACCAGAGGAGTGGAGTCGTTGCTGTGACTATGCCTGACCATGTAGTTCAAGAGCCTTTGGGAATGGCTTGTGGGAAGTGTTTGGAAAGGTTCAGAGATGTTGCCTTAAAGAGTAGAACTGGAACACCTTAGTCTGTTCTGTATGGGAGATTCTGGTCAGAGCTCAGAGGACCAGAATTCTGGTAGAAATCCTGCCAGTAAAAACCAGGTTTGGAAGGTTTCTGCTGGGAAGGATTGCACTGACTGTCGAACTCCAGATGATGTATGTTATGGCTTGGCAAAAAGTTTGTCTGCGTTTTGGTCATGTCCAGAGATTTTTGCCTGAGACTAAGATTAAAGGTGGTGGACTAACTAATCCTGTAAAAGAAATTTCAAGGCAGTCTCATGTGGAGGCATTGGCATGGCTATTGTTGGGGGCTTTTAGCCAGATTTATGTTGTGAATCAAGAGCAAAGAGCCCAGCAGGATGATTTAAAACATTGTGAGTTTGGCCATAAAAAAAAAGGCTCCGCTAAAGCTGTGGACTGCAAAGACAGAGCTGAGGAGATCTCAATTGCTGAGAAAGCACAGGAGAACATAAAAGATGGCCTGAGGACATCACAAGAAGCAGCAAGTCTGCACCCTTTGCAGCCTTACAACTGCAAAAGTGAAAGACTGCTTTGAGAAGAAGGCTGAAGAGCACCATGTTCTGGAAAGGCGGCAGCAAAATTACGTTACAAAATGGTAGTGGCAGCCACACGAGGTTCCAAAATAGCCACAGCATAGAGAATTTGTTCCTTGGAGTCAGGTTCAGTGTGCCCAGAAATTCAGGTCCTCGACTCCTACAGCCAAGAAAGAGGAAAGGCTGGCTACTGCTCCTGCTGGCAGCAGACCTTGGCATCATCCACATGGCACTGGTGTTAGGCACATGCAGAATACAAGAGTTTTGAGGTTAAAACAGCTTCCACTCAGATTTCAGAAGAAGGTGTGTGAGGCTAGACAGTGTGCTCCTGAGAGGGCAGTATGTGAAGCTCTGTGGGTAAAGCCAAAGGTGCAGTGGACATCCCAGAAGTTTGAAGAAGCCAGGAATGTGGACTGTCTAAGGAAAGCTGCAAGGCGGGAGCAAAGCAGACTTAAGAGAGAAGACATGAAAAAAAAAAAAAAAAAAAAAAAAGAGAGAAGCCATAGGAGCTACAACCACCAGAAGTGCCATAGAGGCAAAGCCACATGGAGCCCGCAATTTGCCACAGATTGTCTTGGATATTGCATATGGAACTATGGGATTTAATGTTTGCCCTGCTGGGTTTTGGACTTGCTTTGGTCCAGTGCTTTGTATTCCTGTTTGGACTTATTGGACTGGTAATGTCTATCTTGTGCCATTGAATGTCTCTGGTTCCTCTTCATGCTCTGCTTCCTGGATGTCTCAGGTTGAACATCTTTCCTCCACCATATCCTCTCTGCTACAGAGCCATGAGCCAAAATGAACCTCTCCTCCTGTAATTTGTAGGGGTCAGGTAATGTATCCCGATTATGGGAAAGTGGGTAATTCAGATTTTGATACTAGAGAAGTGGGGCCATCAATGCACCTATACTTGAGCCTGGTAACTCACACAGGCAACGGCAAAGACTAGTTAGACAAAATCTCCCAGCCATCTCTTCTTGTCTTGACTCACAGCTCAAAAAGAGCTTCCTGACATGGCCTTGACATTTTCTGCTTCCCAAGTAATCTAGTAATGTAAGTCACCAGCACCGCAAAATAATCTGTCTTTGAGTTACCTGGCCTTGGCCTACAGACTGGTATCCCCATGTGGCAGTGCATGCTTTTGAACTTCCTGAAGTGTGAGAGTCTGTACATGTACATGACAGTGAAATGTTGCTTGGTGAGCAACTGATTTAAAAAGACAGCCTGAGGGGCTGATTTTGTTATCAAAAACTAGAGAAATCAGCCTTGCTCTCACCACTCACTGGGGGGTTATTTTTTATGTTGGAGAGGCGTTCACTGGTGCCATCATGATGCAACCACCATTGTGTGCTCCTTTCAACTTTCACTCAAATTCAACAATGATATGCAGACCAAACAAAGCAGGACAGTAAATAATTCCATCCAGACACAATAGTTTAATGAATAGGGTCACGTGCGCACTATTGGTCCACAGGAGTTTCACACACCTTACATGATCTCCACATTCTTAGAAGACTCAGAAAGCAAAGATTATTTTAACACTTAACAGAGGAGTTTAGTGGGTTTGCTCTGATCCTGAGGCTTTGTGAAGTTGCCTGATTTTATATTTATGAAAATCTTTTTCAAAATTATACACTTTACCATATTCTAAGTCATCCTTATCAAAAGAAATTATAGCAATGACTAATAATTACAGGTAAATTTTGTTCAAAATTCAAATCTTGAATCTCTAAGACCCCATGATTTTATTTGTAAATGTGGCTTTGATGGAGGTGATTATGACTAAATGATCTAAGAGTGAGGACCTAGTTCAGTAATATGGCCATTAGCTATAGAAAGAGATTACAGTACAACAGTGTAGAATTTGGAAAGACGGTGTAAAGATACGGCAAGAAGTTGATCACCTGCAATCTAAGATTCGGGGATAAGGGGGAAAACTATTCTCAACAGTGTGAGAAAATAAATTTTTGTGGTTAAATTCTGCTCATCTGTGTTATTCTGTTATGGCAGCTTTGGGAAACCATTACATAGGTGTATCATCCTAAAGTATGACTATTATTTAAAATTGAATTTAAGTGGATTTTTTTCTACGTAGAAATGGAAAATATGTGCAACAACTGTTGGATTTTTGTGTGGCAGAATCAAATGCCTTGCACTTTGCTGAACCTGAGATATAATAACACTTTATCCTCAGCAGCCTTTCCCAACCATTTTTTCCAGAAAAAGTCTATGCTAGGATTTTATACTTCACATTAAGGCTCAATATATCAAGATGGGCCTTCAGGCTACAATGCTCTTTCCTTCTTTTACTCAAACTACCTTTTTTGTTTTAATATGATGCTACCAAATTATAGGAATCTGAAATATATCAGAATCAGTAGAAAATATTAAAAGATAATCATTAAATTTAACAAGTGATCATTGTTTATGTAAATGGAAACAGGGAACTCACAGGGACTTGAATCTAAGGGACCTCATGCAGGAAAACATACATTTGGATAGCATATTTAAAATAAAGGGAAAGTGAGATTCTTCTTAAACTCTTTGTCTCCTTCACACACTTTCTCTACAAATCATTTTCTGTCAGTACAACTGTGGGTAAAATTACATAAACTGTGGTATAAATATCTCTTACTCTTACCTGTATGTAAGAGCCAGGTGTCCCCATGCAAAGCTATCAGAAGCATCATGGGTAACACTCGGTATTAGTTGGTAGTTGTAGGCAGGACATCTTTTGTCAAAGACTGAATAACAATGGGACAGAGGTTTGGTCTCCCAGGTCTCCTACTCCTCAGAGCAAAGGACAGGCACTCACTTGATATGGGCATTGTTTGAATAAAACTTGAAAGACTGTCATACTAAGGTAAAATATGTGCAGGTGCCATGCACAGGCTTCAGGGTTAGTTTATGTAGTAGCTGAACCCCACTGCGAGAAACCAGAGGCATGATATATGGATACCCTGACTCATTGGAAGTGGAGCCTGAGGATTTTATAGGACGCACAGTTGGCTGTGACTCAGGGACATATAAAGCTTTATCTGAATCCTTGGGGTAATATCCAAGAGTGGTAACCAAGCAGAAGGCAAACTGTAAAACCAAATACAACTAAGTACTTTCTCTGAACATGCCACAATTGCAAAATATCTTCCTTGGTAGTAAAGAAATTTGCATGGGTGAATTAATTTTTCAATACTGGTGTGAGTGGATGAGAGGCTTTGGAGCCCTGATGCAATTGAGGGCCCCAAGGACTCAGAATTGGGGCATCTCTGCCATTGCCTGGCTCCTCATTATCCTGTTTTTTCACATGTCAGAGATGGGCAGTGTTTACTGTCTCTATGGAAACCACTATCTCCCAGACCCAAACACCTGTCTTGTTCTTTCCTCTCCAACAATTTTCCTGTCTTCCAAATGAACCCTTACTGGAAATCTGGGTTAGCAGAGCCTGTCTCCCGGTCTACTCTGATTTAGCTTCCCCTTTCATTTCCTTCCCCTGAACAAGCATCACACGTGCACGTTGCACAGTGACTAGACTGAGGAATGGTATCAGCAGACCTCAGGGAACCGCTTTTGGATTATGCAGTGATGAGAAGTAGTGGTATTGTGACATCCAAAAAAGATGGGCTCTCTGGTGGCTTCTTAGGCTCAGGCTCTAGCCTGGACTAATATTTGGCCAAAAAGAAAACACAGAAAAAATGAAAATGTCTACCACTGTGAGGAAGATCATGGCAGTGGAGGAAATATCATGTAACCCAAGAAAAGACAAAAATCACCACTGTTAGTTCCTATCACCTTGTTTTGAAATTCTATATAGCTTTTATTGTTTTTGTGTTGTTTTGCTTTTGTCTTTGTTGTTGTTATTTTGTTATTATTTTTTCCTTTTTAAAATAAAAAATATAAAAATTTGAGTTATTTTTCCTGGGCTCATTTTCCTCTTCATTGTCCTGACTCACAGCTTTGGAGGCTTCCTGACCTTGCATGAGAATTTATATTGCCTTGCTATTCAGTAAATTTGATTTACATTGAATTATTTTTGTGATTTCTTTCTCTGGATTGATGAAATTTTTGAGTGTATATTAATATTTGTGGTGGTCACTCATTGGTTTCCAGATGGAATTTTATCTTTTAAGTTTTAGAGCTTTTTGCAGGTGCATTCATAGTATAATATCTGAGTGGCTCTTCTGGCACAATTGTGTTTATTGAATACTGTGAGCTTTGTGCATAGTGATAAGAACTGCGTGGTCTCCTTATTGTTTTGCACTAAAATGTCCCTCAAAAGTCTTATATGTTCATAGATAAGGTTTATAGAAAGTCCTTGGGTCGTAGGAACACTATACTCTGGACTGACTGTGCTGTTCAGAGATGGAGCCTGGTTGGAAGACACAGGTAGTTAACTGAGGGCATAGCCAGGAAGAATGTATTCTTGTCCTCAGCTCCAGCCCTGTTTCTGTTTTCTGGATGCTATGCAAAAAATAGTTTTTCTCTGCCATGACATTCTACCATGATGTTTTTGCCTTGGAGCCAGCTGACTATAGACAAAAGCCTCAGAAATTATGAGCAAAAATAAACCTCTCCCCCTTTAATTTATGGGTGTTGGGTATTTTGCCCTAGGGATGAGAAAGTGCCTAATAAATAAAATAGTTACCAGGATAGGGATCATTGTCATGATTGTTACCAGACAGTTGGTCTCAGTCTCACCTGATATCCAGGTTCATTGCACCCCAAACAAGAAATTAAACACACATAGAGCTAGTAAGAAAAGCAGTGATTTATTAAAGGGAAAGTATACTCTGCAGAGTGGGAGTGGGCTGATGAGAAAATTCAACAGCAAGTTTGACTCAGAGTGGCTCAATATGTTTCAGGTTTGAGGCCAAATTATACTTGGGAGAGTTCTAAGTGGATAGAGGTTAGAGATGGGAAGTGCCAATAATAAAAGAACACACTTAAGAACAGAGGGCAGGCAAAGCCCAGAGATAGTAAATACAGAGAGTTCCAAGGTTGCTTTCCTTTTTGGTTTTCTAGAATTTGAGGAGTAATTTAGGATGGTAATTAACTGGGCTTCTTTGCAATCAAATGTAACTCTCCACTTCATATTACTGGGACTTTTTGAATGTTTGCAGGTATGGTAACAACAAATGTGGCCGCCAATGGCCCGAGAGGATGAAACCCACAATGCAAATATTATAATGTTCATGACTCCATGGCACTCTTGGAACCCTCAAAGAGTTTGAGCACAGAGTCCCCAAGCTCATGGCAGAGGTCAAGGAAATGTAATAAGGACAGGAGCATATTTTGTAGGCTCATGTCAGGAAGTTAAGTATATTTGGTGAAGGTAGGAGCGTGTTTCTTAGTCATATGTCAGTATATTAAGGAAAAAAAAAGAAGAGAGCAAGATGCCCTGTGGTCTCAAAAAGCCAAAAGGTGTTTTGTCTGTTGTGAGTTTCAGACCAGAGTATCCCATAGTGTCTCTCTCCTATCTATTACCCATGATTGAGAAGTGCCACCTAGGGAATTGGTTTCCTAAGATTCATTTCACAATGTTCAGCCGTGAAGACACATAGAGGCCTCTGCAGCCACGGTCCAAGGGGGCCAGACTATTGCTCAAGCAGGTGGGAAATGATGGCATCATCCATCCAATTGTTGTGAAGTCACAGGTGCCTCCATTTAGATTTTTATAGGAAGATCTGGGGAACCAGGCAATGTATTCCTAAAAGGGCAATGCCTGCAGCTGTGAAAGTAAAGCTGAAAGTGTAGAGAAGACACTAGGAATTTGAAGATGCCAGCAATGTGGAATATCTGCAGGGGAAAGCCATAGGCAGTAGACATATCCAGCCCAAGAGAAAGGCCATGTGGGCTGCAATAAAAAAGGTTCTAGAAGCTAGGGTGCCTAAGCAGTTTGGAGCTATTTTATCAGTCAGTATAGATTAAACAAAATTACCTATTTTCTTACTGATCTCTAATGCCAACTGAATCAGTTTGTCCCCACAAATAAAATTATCCCATGGGGCTGATAAACAGAAAGACAAGAATAGCAATCTTCATTAAGGATGTGCCTCACAATTTCATCATGTGCTCATTTCCTGTGGTTTAATCCTGCAATGTCAAACATTTGTCCCTCACTCAATCTTCAGGTGGGATGAATCTGAATAAATATCAGTTGTTTTGGAAGTAAGCTGCATAAATCAAATCCAACAAAATATACAAATCTCATAACAAATAAAATAAACATGTAAGTCAATGTGAAAGAGGAACCTGAGTGGAATTATAAGTTGCAAATCACTTGAGAACTTTTGCTCCTGGTTGAAACAAACTCTAATACCTGGTAATGCTTAAATATCTGTGTATCAGAGTTCACTAGGGTAACAGATTTTATATATATATATATATATATATATATATATATATATATATATATATATATATATATATATATAAAGGTAGGCTTACAGTGGTCAAGAGCTGGAGAGCTGAAGGATCCAGTCCAAGCTGGAAGACCTAGTGCTCACTGCAGAGTCCCATTGGAGTCTGTATGAGGAAACCAGAGGATCTACATTAGAAGGCTGAGGAGTCTGAGCTGGAAGGTTGAGTAGTCTACATAAAAAGCTTAGAGACAGATTTACAAAGGTTGCGGTGAAGACTGGAGCTCCTCCGAAGAAGCACAAGTGAAACTTTCTTCTTTCCCTTTTTATTCCATGTAGGCTACAAGCCTATACTAAATATTTTTTGAACTGTGTACTTCAAAATGGTTAACTTCACGTAATGTTAATTTCAACTCATTAGAAAATATTTCAACTCATTGAAATCTATGCTGTGGGGCACAACACCTCAAAGATCTTAATGGTATGGTCTTGAGGGTGACATGAAATATCCATTATTCTTCCCATGCAGTCAATGTAATTTTACTGCACACTCAGGGTAGAAGAGCATTGTACCTAGAGTACTTTCAGCTAAGATTTCCACATACACCTGTACCATGATTCTGTTTGCCTAAGTGTCTCCAATGCCTAGACACAACCAAACTTTGGTCCCATGTCTGTCCAAATCACTAGGCTTTGTGTACAGAAGGCTGGGTGCTCCTCAGATTTCTCAGAGCTGAGCACCCACAGGATAGGCTGAGCTCTCTCATTATCAATGAGGCTCCTATGTTGAATACATCCCTCTCTTGTTATTTATGCACAATGAAGATAAAAGATGCTTAAGGGAGGAGAAACCATATGCCATGGCAGAAAGTGGGCAGAAGAAAGAGTGTTGGGGAGCAGGCTGGATAAGGTTTAAGTTGCTGACCACAGTGCTGTCTGGCTATATTGGAAAAGCTCATACTCACAGCCCCGGAAGGCAAGATAAGACCGCAGCTGAGGACATTTGACTCTCACTCCAATTCCAGAGCAATAACTGCCAACCTTAAAGATAAGACAGTTCTCTTAATTAGCAAGTTTTACTGCTTGGAATATCTTTGTTTTAACTTCTCAAGCCCTAGCTCATTTTCATGGATTTTGCCTCAGATGTGCCCTATACTTCCTGGACTCTCTTGAATTGTTAAGAACCCAATAAATATGGAAAGTCCAGAGAAGTCCTTGTCTTAGCTTTTCTTCCTGGACGCCCCAAACCATATTACTTTATCTATTGTCTTTAATCTTTTTCCAGATTCTTGTACATAAGATTGGGAGCTTAGCCAATTCCCAATAAAAGAGGAAAGCCAAAACTGCAGGCCTTTCTTCTGATAGTTCTTGGATATTCTGACATTTTCCTTCTTTCTCTGTTGTGTTGACTCCAGAAATAACTTACAGTGGTAGAAAACATTGTACTGTACCACTAAAATTAGGGCTTAGCTATATTCATGAGACTGTTACAGCCTATGGAGGAGGGTTCTGGATAGTGAAGAAGTCTCCTTTCTGATAAGGATATGGAAAAAAGGGAAGCAGAAGAGAAATATTTATGCATGTTCTCATCCTGTGCACCCCAGACTGAGTGACCTGTTCTGAGGCAGCAGGGGGCACTGTGGTCCTGCCCAGCAAGATACCAGCTACCGGCTCTCTCTAGGTGGTCCTGCTTTGTACCTGGGACAAACCGGCTGCTGAACCTCACCCCTGGGAAGTTGAGGTTAGTTCTAATCAGCCCCAATCACAGATGACACAGAATTCAAGGGGTGGAAGACTTTCAGGAAGAGGGCCACAATTTTCATAGGAGGCCCTTCAGTCCCCTTCAGTGGGGAAAGAAGCACAAGAGACCTTGCATAGCTCTGATGCAGCTGTGGGTCCTAAGGAATCAGAGCTCTGTGGGAACCTCCACTATGGCCTGGACTCTGCTCCTCCTTAACCTTGTCACTCTCTGCTCAGGTGATTGGCCATGCGAAGGGAAAGCTTTGGGTTTACTTTCCCTTTTATGTAAGGCACATGGTATGGGAAATAAGCCAGGCTCATTTCTCTACCATCTTTATTCCAGAGTCCTGGGCACAGTCTGGGCTAAGTCACGAAGCTTCATTGTCACAGTCTGGGACAGAAGGTTACCTTCTCTTGTACTGGAAGCAGCAGTTATAGTGTAGGATGGTGCCACCAAATTCCTGGTACTGGCCCCAAAACTGTGATGCTTGGAACTTCTTGGCCTTCAGGGATCTCTGATTGCTTCTCTGGCTCCAAGGCAGGAAACACAGCCTTCCTGAGCATCTCAAGCCTCCACCCTGAGGATGAAGCTGATTATTACTGCTTAACATGGGACTCTAGTCAAAAAGCTCTCACAGTGCTCCAGCCTCATGGGGAACTGAGACATAAACCTTCCTCCGCCCCCCAGCTAGGGTGATCACCCATGACTGTGTGTGACAACCCAAGTAGGTGACTGTGGCAGCCCAACAGTGCTCATGTCTGGACTAAAAGCAGAGATCAGGTTTATACGTCCAGCAATAGTTAATCCCTCTCATGTTCATTATTTTTAACAGCTTCATTATGCTACCTTGTACCTACTATTATTATATCCTCTCAATGTATAAAAT
The DNA here is from genome assembly GCF_000276665.1 of Chinchilla lanigera. Lineage (NCBI taxonomy): Eukaryota > Metazoa > Chordata > Mammalia > Rodentia > Chinchillidae > Chinchilla > Chinchilla lanigera. The sequence goes on from NW_004955455.1 coordinate 6,501,800, forward strand.
ACAGTGTGTTTTCTTATTTGTGGAACTGTGGATCCATCACATAATATAAATTTATCATTTTCAGCATCCTATAAATGAATAATTTTTACTATAAAAGCTTTATCATAGTATAGCTTCTGTAACTGGTATTGTGTTCATAACTAACATTGTTGGCTGCATAAATAAGAGATTGATGCATTCAAATGATTAATTTTTTTTACATATAACACAGTGATATAATCTTGTGATATTAGTTCTTTATTCATTTTCTCTTTTATCTGGGGAACATGATGTGGGAAATAAGTCAGGCTCACCTCTTTACTTCTGTTCCAGAGTCCTGAGAACAGTCTTGGATAAGCACAGAAGCCTCTCTGCTCCAGCCTGTGGAACCCTGAAATAAAATACTAAATAATATGCCTTAGTATGTACGGATAAACTACAGCTTGGTTTTCCATTCATCAGCTGCTGATGTTTGGGTTGTTAAATCCTTTTTAGGATTTCTGAGTAATTCAGCTACACAGATTGGTCTGCAAACTTCAAGTTTTTCTGTGAATATAATTTCAGCTCTTTTGGGTGAATACATAGGAAAGGAACTTCTGGGTCATATAGTAACACCTTGAGGAAATGCTTCAGTGATTGTCAAAGTTGCTGTAGCAGTTCACATTTGCATCAGCAATGCATGAGAGTTCCTATTTCTCCACATTTTCACTAAAATTTGTTTATATCTGTCAGTTGTCTATCAGCACACTAGGCATTTCTCAAAAGAAGTACAAATGGCCAATAAGTACATGAAAATATATTCCACATCTTTAGCCATTAGGGAAATGCAAATAAAAATAACTCAGATTCATCTTACTCTAGGTGAAATGGTTATAATTAGAAGACAAAGCAAAATAAATACTGGCAAGGATATGGGGAGGATTCTTTCTACATTGTTGGTGGGGATGTAAACTAACAGAATCACTAAGAAAACTAGTATGGAGGTTTGTCAAAAGACTGAAAATAAAAATACCATTTGAATCAGCTACATCTCTCATGGATATATATATTCCTAGAACTATTAAAGACATCATTCTATAATGGTATACACATACCATGTTTATAGCTGCACAATTCACAACAACTAAGCTCTACAAATAGTCCAGATGTCCATCAAAAGATGAATGGATAAAAAAACTGGTACATATACATAATAAAATAAACTGATATGTGCTATAATACATTATAAACTGTTTCAGTCTTAACAAAGAATGAAATATCATTTGCATAAAAATGCAAAGAACTCAAGGCCATTATGCTAAGCAAAATCAGCCAGACTCAGAAATTTAGATGTACAATGTCCATTCACAGATAAATGGATAAAGAAAATGTGGTATTTATACAGAGAAAATTGCTATTGCACCACAATGAAGAATAAACATGGGCCATGTATAGCAAAACAGAACAATCTTAAGAACATCTGATTCAGTAAACTAAGTCAGACACACAGGTTTAAAACGTATACATTAATATTATAATTATTCTTGTATGGGAGAAGCCCAATGGTTAAAGAAAAAGCAATGTAAAAAATGGGTAATTAGAAATGAGGAGATACATTTGTAACAAGGAAGGGGACCGATAGATGGAAGGGCTTATGAGGCATATGAAGAAGGAATTAAGATACGATAGATACTTATATCACTTCTTCATGGTGAATGTAGTCATTATGTACTGCACATACTAAAACAATTAAAAGTTCTTCATTCAGTGCATCTAAATTTTGTTATTTAATCTTTCCTAAAAAACATATGCTACCATTTGTTTCTCTGAAATTCTCATGCTTGTGTAAGGACATCTGGATAAACTGCTAAATCTCTTCTCACTTATCTCCAATTATACTTATATGCTTTGAAATGCTTGTTTAACTGAATTATTTGGGTCCCAGCTAACACATTTTCCAAATATATTCCTAAAAGTAGTTTTCCATAATTATAAGAGGACCTTTTGTGGCCTAGAATGTTACTATATTCCCTTCTTATTTCTTTGTTATCTAGTTCCATCTGTTTCCACTGGTAATTCTGACCTCTGCCTGTCTCCTCCCTAACCCATATTGTTTCCTTCTGCCAATTGCTGCAGGGGCCCCTGACATGTGACATTGTTTTCTGGTCCAATTAAGGATGACTTTGCAAGCTTGGGTGCTCATTTTGAGCATGGACAGAGGTACAGGACTCTGAAACTAAGGATCAGCTGTGAATTAGCTGACAGGAATTCATGGCCTTACTGAGCCCCTTCCACAAGAGGGGAAATTATTGCATCTTGAAATGTCCACCACTAAGAATATACTTAATTGGCCTCTTCAACTTCAGAAAGCTCAGAGTCTGCAACTGTGAACACTGTTCCACCAGGTTACTAGGTAACACAGAGTTTACTAAGTTTAACAGGCTCATAGGAGGCAAATTCTCTAAAGCTGTGATGTACACAGTTCTTCCAAGGGAGCCATATGATCAAACACACACACACACACACACACACACACACACACACACACACATACACATACACACACACAATATTTCCCAAGCCTTCAAAGAAAATCAGTGTAATCATGTATTATGCTGAAGAAACAGAAAAATATGAGGTATGCATGAAAAATATACTCAATGTTTAAATTTTTTATTACATTAAATGACATGTTGCCATTACTCTCACACAAAATACTCTCTTTTGCTTCAAATACTTCTCTGTCATCCTTGCCACCTTCTCCAGTAGTTTTGTAAGTCTATTTTCATGTTTATGGTTTGGATGTTATGGCTGCCTCAATGTCCTGAATCAATTAAAACACTCACCTTTATGACCATTTTGACCAGAAATCACATGGTGCCAGATCTACTGAAGAGGTGGATTAAGGAGGCAACTTCATGTTCTTCTGGGCCTGCATTTTGGCTGCAATCAGCATATTTTTATCAAACCTTGTTAACAGTAATCAAAGAAGATTTTCAAAAGGGGCAAGAATGATGGGATAAATGTGCATCAGGCTAAGACAAATATTTTCAGGGGGATAAAGTGCGTCTTTTACTGCATTAAGTTTTTAAACATTCCCCAGGTATTTCAATAACACCCCATAAACAGCATTCAGAAGTAAATTCTCAAATACTACTAGCTCCAGTAGAATGAACATGTGCTAATGTGGCAACAATTTTGCTAAGTGGCTCCTTGTTAGATGAATTTCCAAGAAACCTAAATTCAGAATCAAAAGGAATCCACCGTCTCAGTTCCTGTACTCAAGGTATCTGATAGCTATGAACAGGAGCAAAGCAGCAAATTACTCAGGTCTCCACTGCCCAAAATGTCTCCATCCAGCTTCCTCCTGGAAACACAGGCACTGAACCTGATGTACGGGGAAAACTAAAACCTCCTGATATAAGGAAAAGGGGTCATAAGTAGGAAAAGGCCTGCAGCAATGAATAATTTCACCCCTGGTATTTTCAATGATGATGCTAGAGGGCGCTGTGAGCTTCCTCTTTGGACATCAGGTAACAACTCTGAGAAGCTTTGTAGGCTGTAGGTTCCATTACCATATACTCGCTGTGGATTAACTCGGTGTGACCTTAGGGAGTTGCTGAACAGCTAGGCAGGGCAACCTTATTTGCATGAAACCCTGCCCACTGCCCCCAGCAGGGTATGAAGAGTTATAATGAGAGCTGCAGGGCTGTTTGTGTGCCAAGCAGTCTTGAAGAGCGCAGTCCTGGGCTGTCCGCACCATGGCCTGGGCTCCTCTCCTGCTCACACTTCTGGCTCACATCACAGGTCGGCAGGGATTTTCTGGCTGGGGCTGTGCAAGGCAGCGGTGTTGCCTCTGTCTCCTCCCCTGACCATCACTTTCCTCTCTTCTTTTCAGGGGCTGAATCACAGGCTGTGGTGACTCAGGAACCTCCACTGTCCACATCTCCTGGAGGGACGGTCACGCTCACCTGTGGCTCCAGTACTGGAGCCGTCACGACCAGTAACTACGCTAGCTGGGTCCAACAGAAACCCTACCAAACACCCCAGGGACTAATATATAGCACCAGCAACAGGAACCCCGGTGTCCCTGCCCGCTTCTCAGGCTCCTTGCTTGGAGACAAGGCTGCCCTCACCATCACAGGGGCCAAGGCTGAAGACGAGGCCACCTATTACTGTGCCCTGTGGTACAGCAACCATTTCCACAGTGACACATGCAGATGGGGAACTGAGACAAAAACTCCCTTGTGCACATCACCCTGTGCTCCTCAGCACCTCCTTGTGGACAAACACAAGACTCGGAGTCATGTGTGGTGTCTGAGAGAGATGGGAATCTCTGGAGCCTTAGAAGGGGACCATGTGAGGCAACCACTGCAAGAGCCCCAGTGAGCTCCACCTTCATCAGTGTGTGTCCTTCAGTGACCCTCTCCTGAGTGAAGGCTGTACTGAATGATCGGTACAGTAAAGGTGAAGATGTAGGACCTGGTTAAGGATAAGATGTGACATCAGACACGACAGTAGCTCCACTTGGTCTGTGCTTCGACCAGTTGAAGAGCAAAGTCTCTTCAAGCTAGAGACTGTTCAGAGCCAGTAGCACAGGCCACCACCCAGAGGGGGAGGAGAGGACTCCCAGGGGGAGGAGAGAGAAGTGTTTATGCGTCTAAGACATGTCGCTCAGCAATGCAGCCAGAAATCTGAGTGTCAGAGAGCTAGGAAAGGTGGTAAGCATTTGGAGTTTCCTAGTCCCAAGATTTTTTTTATGTTTTATTAATAAATGTGAAGTGCCCTTTCATGGCAAAGCAGGCAGGCTCTAAATAGCTAAAACTATGCTTTTAGTCTCCATTTAAAGAAATTGGATGTCCAACCTCTGATTCAGACTCTGTCAGGTTTGACTTCATGGTTCCAACCTGTTGTGAGGAAGAAAAAAGCAAGGGGCCCAATAAGCAGAGGTAAATTTTAACACTTGTATGTAAATGTCTTCTAACAATAGCTTGATTAACTGATTGGAAATCACTACTGAGATTAGAGTATAAAGGTTATGGCTTGCCTTGATTGTTTTCTTTCGGATTGCCTGCCCTGGAAAATGACACACAGTGAGGCAGCAAGCTAAAGCTGCCAAAAACCAATGTGACTGAGATCAGAAGTGGATCCTCCCACTCCAGCCAGGCCTTCAGGTTATGCAGGCTCTGAGGACAGGTTGCCTCCAACTAAATCAATTTCTTGAGCTTAAGCCATTCAGCACCATTTAGTTCCTTGATTTCCAACTCATGGAAACTATGAGATACTAAGTGCTTAAGTCTCTAAATTTGGAATCCATTTGTTCCAGATTGATAGACTAAAGATTGGTTAAGATCTACAAAGTCACCCTGATCTTGGAGTAGGAGACTGAGACACTTCCTGTGCTTATGGAGCACCTCCTCAAGAACACTCCGGGGCCTTGCGTAGGGTATATCAAAGGAGTGGTTTGGTGCATTAATATTATCCATTAGTTGCTGTGGACTGATCAAGCCTGCAGTCTCCCAAAAGACTATATGGTGGAGGTGTAAGCAAAAGAGTCAAGTGGTTTGATTTTAGGGATCTAGGAGATCCAAAACCCTCTAACAGAGGGTTCTATTCTCCGGGAGCTATGACAAAGAACTTCTCTGACCAGCCGGTATGTATTAGGTTTTCAAACAAAGAAGGGGGATACTGAAGACAATGGGGGAATCTGAGGGGATCTGGGAGAAGGTCCAGAGATGTCCCCAGGTAGTAAAGTATTCTTATTAGAAGATTATCTCATCTCCAAGTTGACATTTGTTGTAGAAGTGTGGAGCCTGAAGCTGCAGTCTCCTTTTAGTTAACTGAGGTTGGAGTCAGACACCCTCAGCTGTGGCCTTATCTTGTCCTTTGAGGTGTCAAGGTTTCATAAGCCACTGCAGGCATCAGCCAGGACCAGTGGCTCGCAGAGGTTCACTTACTGCCATGTGTGGACAAGGGGCCTAGGCCTTGGGCAGGCTTACAAGTAATCATGGAAAGCCAATTAGCTAATTTTAAATCCTGCTCATAGCTGCTTCATACTTGTCTCCATCAGTGGCTCATGATCATGCTCATATTTCTCATGTATATGATGATATTTTCTGGGTTTTTCAGCTCAAAAGAATAACAGGCATTCACATTTTTTACACAGCAATGGTTTTGAGCAAAAGCTTATCCTATAGAGGAGTAGCTGACATAACTGGTATAAAGGTAGAAAAAAATGAGATTTGTGAATGATTCTGGACTCCTTATCCCCAGCCTATAAGAGAGGGTTCCTGAAGCCCTTGAAGTGCATGCAGAATATTCAGTAAAATAAGATGAAGACTTAAAATAAATATCTACTCCTCAAAAATATGCTTGATTTGGTATTACCTGTAGGTTCTACATCTGCAGATTCAAATACTGTGGACCAAATATTTTTCTGCAAATTTTTATTTGTATTAACTAAATCATGTTAATTTAAATTAATGTACTTAGAGCCAGGCTTGGTGGCATGGACCTGTACTCCCAGCATTTGAGGAGCTGAGGCAAGAGGATCACTGCGAGTTTGACGCCAGCCTGGGCAGCCTGGGATACATAGTACGAACCTGCCTCAAACCAAAAAACTCAGTGGATTTCATTTGCAACTATAAAAAAGCAATGGATTTCATATGCAACTATGTAGAAAACTGATTATCACAACTATATACTAACTTTGGAGCATAAGACTATGTATAGTATTACAAATGAATTTTAAAATATTATAATGCTAATGTAGTTTCTTAGGTGAATTTCATTAGCCTTTCCTTTTAAATCCTACAATACTATTTACATAGCAAAAATAATTTACATGACTAGAAACAGCACTAAGTTTTACATCATGTTCATTTCCCCAACAAGTAATGGGACCAATTTTATCATTCTAAATTGAAAAATACATATAATGCAGAATATATAAATAGGAAATATTCACTGAAGAAATATTTTCCATCGGCCATAAAACAGTTTATTTCAGCTGCATGGAGCTATGCAGTCTTTTTTCTTGTCAGGATTGCCTCAATAGTGTGATATAACAACTATTTGTACATCAATTCATTTTATTAGTATAAATAATCTAGTGGTAAATTAAAGCATAGAGGAAGACGTGCATAGTTCATGTACAAATACTGTAGCATATTATGTAAAGGACTACAGCATCTGCACATTTGGGGTGCATGGGTTCAGTCTTTCACTTTATAGAGATTCTAGGGATATACACTAGTATTCTGGTTTGAACTTGAAATTTAAATTAGTCGGTATTTTCCTCTTCCCCCAAGCAAACCGAGCACTTCAGAAAACTATTTTTGGCACTTAATTTTTTTTTTTATTTTTCTCTTTACTGCTATGTATTTGCAGTATACACAATCACTATTGAAATCAGTGCAGAAATTCTTCAAAAAGTTAAAAATAGAAATGGCATTCCATCCATAAATTCTCCTTTTGGGGATCTTCCCATATGTGTTAAAACATCATATTCCAGTGACCTATGCAACCCATGTTTATAGCAGCGCAAATCATGATAGCTGAAACTTGGAGGGAGCCTACATGTCTGGCAGCAGATAAATGGATAGAGAAAATGTGGTACTTACATGCAGTAAAGTACCATTCTGCCCCAAAGAAGGATAAACATGGGCCATGTGTAGGAAAAAGGATGAATCTTGAGATCACATGGTTCAGTAAAATAAGTCAGACACAAAGGCTTAAATATTCCATAGTTTCTCTTATGGGAGTAACCCAAACCATAAACAGCAGTTAAAGCATAGGTCACTGGAAATGGGGAGATATATATTTGCAAAAAGGAAGGGGAACAAGAGATGGAGGGCAGTAAGGGGTACAAGAAAGAAGAGTTAAGATGTGTTCAATATTTATACCACCTCCCTACAATGAATGTAATCATTATATACTGCAAACACATGCTACAACAATTAAAAATACTCTATTCAATGCATCTAAACTTTATTTAATTTTCCTAAACAACATATGCTACACTCTATTTTCCTGAAAACTCCTTTTTCTTCTTCTTTTCCTCCCCCCGCTCCTCCTCCTCCTTCTTCTTTTGAGAAGGGTCCTAATTAGGTAGCCTAGGCTGGCCTCAAACTCACAGTGATCCTCCAACTTCAACCTCCTGAATCTGGGGAATACAAGCATCCACCAGCATACCCAGTGAAATACTCATTTTTATACAAGGACATCTAGATAAATTAGTAAATCTCTTCTCACTTTTCTCCAGTTATATTTTATGTTTTGAGATGCTTATTTAACTGAATTATTTGGTTTCCAGCTACTATATGTTCAAAATATGTTCTAAAAATTAATTTCCTTAATTGTAAGAGGACCTTTTGTGACCTAATTTTTTTTTTTTTTGTAACAGAAATTGAACTTGGGACCTTGTGCTTGCCAGGCAAGTGCTTATGTCACTGAGCTATATCCCCAGCCTGTAATTTAGAATTTTAATACATTTCCTTGTCATTTTTTAAATCTACTTACCGTCTATCTCCACTGGTAATTCTAACACTGACAAATCTGTACCTGATAACATTTTATTCTGCCAGGGGCCCTGTGTGCCCTAAGATGTGCCACTGTTTTCTCTGTCCAATTAGGGCTCTCTTTAGAGACTTGGAGCTCCATGACCAGTGCTCATTTGGGGAACGGATGGTAAAAGGTACACGACTCCTGAAACTGAAGAACAACAGTGAATTAGCTGACAGGACTTTAGGGTCTTGTTGAGTCCAGACAGAAGCCTCTGACAATCATTACCTCATTAACACAAATACAGAAGTTAAAAAACCTCAAGGAGATGGAGGGCTCAGCCCATTCTCTGACTTCTCCAATTCCATGGGAACAAAACCATGTAACAGTCTGACACAAACCCTCCTTTGGAAGGGAGGATGGACTCACAGAACTTTGCTGGGAGCTATCATTTCCTGATACCATTCTTTCCTGCATCCCGCCTCTCCCAAGCCTCTCCTTGCACTCAGGGAAAGCAGCCTTGTTAAGATCTTCCTCTATGAGTCTATATATCATTATCACACCCAGCTCTCTCCTTCACCTACATGATTGTCCTTCTTCCAGCTGTCGGAAGTTGGATGCTGATGGGTACCTGCTGATGCGCCCTCCGGAAATTGCTCTATGATGAAAAAATCTGACCTCTCCATAATGACACCCTTTACCTTTGAGGACACAAAGTTTTGCTTGTTACATGAGTACAACACACATTTTGCCAAAATTTGCAAATTTGAGGGAACTTCTCATCAAGTCTCCATTAATCCACACAGGATAAGCTGAAATCTTTATCATGACTGCACCACACCTCACTGTCTCCCTCTTGGACATCCTCTGGCCTCTCTTTTTCATAGATCATTCCATCTAAAACCCCTGCAGGAAACTCTCCAACTCAGAGACTGTTTTCTAAGAAGCCATCATAGGATAGTGATATGGAAAGTAAATAGTGCTGACTTGGCAGATATATACTTTCTTATTCACATCAAGAAAGAAAATAAAAACAAGAAAAGAAAGAAAACCTAAAGTAATTTATACTCATAGAATTGATAAAGGGTATTAAAATCTTTTGTTTCAAGACTATGCTGACTTCTGCCTCAACTAGCTTAGGAAGGGAAAAATATATATGTACATACAAGAATAGCTGGGATAAATTGTACTGCTAATTTCTATTGGTTTATTGAAAGGAACAGTTAATGCTTGAAATTTTTCTTTTTAACTTTTTTGAACAACTTTGCATGCTTATATCTGGTAATATGAACAACTAATTTGCAGACAACAATATGAAATATAACAACAATTGTTGAATTCCTATCATCTTGTTTAGTGAAACTCTGTGTCATTTCTAATTTTTTTATTATTTTTTATTCTCTTTGAGAAATTACTTAGCGTAGGAGGTCTAAACATTCTGCACATTGAACTGAAGATATATTAGGCAAAACAGAAACACAAGAGGTGATAAGCTCAACAAATGATCGAGATAGGAGACAAGCTCTGAAGTTTCAGGAGCCCATCATGTCAGTGTGGTGCCAACGGGTCTTTTAGTGTGTGACAAGAGGGGAGAAAGCATCCCTTCCACAGGAAGTTACGTCATTGCATCTCACACCTCCACCCTGACTCTTAGTTGGCCTCATGAGCTTTTGGAAACTCATAGTATACAACTGAGAATACTGCTCCACCAAACTATCAGGTGATCATTAGGTTTAGGAGACCCAGAGAGGACAAATACTCTGAAACTATGATGTACACAGTTATGCCACGGTAGTCACATGATCACACACACACACACACACACACACACACACACATTTGTCAAACCCTCAGAGAAAATCAGTGTATTCTTCTAGTATTCAAAAAAAAAAACAGAAAAATATGAGGTGTGATTTAAAAATATCTTTTTTTAAAAAAATATCTTTAATGTTTAAGTTTTTTTACATTAAATGACATGTTGCCATTAATCTCACTTAAAATACTCCTTTGCTTGGAATACTTGCCCTAACACCCTTGCTGCTTTCTTAACTAGTTTTGTAAATTCCCTTTCATGTTTCTGATTGGCTGTTATGGCTGCCTCAATGTCCAGAATGGAATAAAACATTTACCTTTATGGTCTTTTTGACCAGAAATCACATGGTGCCAGATCTATTGAAGAGGTGGATTAAGGACGTAACCTCTTGTTCTTATAGGCCTGCATTTCTGCTGCGATCACCATATTTTCATTAAACCTTGCAAATCAAAATATATTTTCAGAAAGGGCAAGAATGATCAGAAAATTGTGTTTGGGGCAAGGCAAATGTATTGAGGGAAATAAAATGTTTTTTACTGAATTAATTTTTTAAATATTCACCATATATTTCAGTAACACTCCATAAACAACATTCAGAAATAAATCCTGAAATGCTACAGGGCCTGTAGAATGAACTTCTGGCTCATGTGTCAATGATCTTATAAAGCCAGACTTGGTAGAGCACACCTGTAATCCCAGTACTCAGGAGGCTGAGGCAGGAGGATCTCTGTGATTTTGAGGTCAACCTGGGTTACCAAGTGAGTTGAAGGCCAGTCTGAAATACATACTGCAACTCTGTCTTAAACAGATCAAAAGATTTTTTTAGAAAATGATCTTTCTAAGTAGTTCATTGTTAGGTGAATTTCCAAGAAACCTAAATTCAGAGAGCAAAAGAATCCGTGTTTTCTGCTCCTCTACTCAAGGTATCTGATGTCTGTGACTTGGTGGGAAGCAGTAACTGACTCAGGTCTCCACCTCCCAAAGTATCTCCATCCAGCTTCCTGTTGGAATCACAGGCACTGATCTTGATGTACTGAGAAAACTAAAACCTCCAGTCCCAAAGGAAAGAGGAAAGACCTGCAGGAACGCATCATTCCATCTTATCATTTCTGACACTAGAGGGCGCTGTGGGATTAGCCTTGGGACAGGAAGCAACAACTCAAAAGTATTGTAGGCTGTGGGTTCCATTATCACATACGCACTCTGGGTTAATTCAGTAGGTGTGAACTAACCAAGTTGCTGAACTCCTGGGCTGGGCAACCTCATTTGCTTGAAAACCCTGCCCACCACCTCCAGGAGAGTATGAAGAGTTATAATGAGGGCTGGAGGGCTGCTTGCGTGCTAAGCAGTCCTGAAGAGCGCAGTCCTGGGCTGTCCGCACCATGGCCTGGGCTCCTCTCCTGCTCACACTTCTGGCTCACATCACAGGTCTGCAGGGATTTTCTGGCTGGGGCTGTGCAAGGCAGCGGTGTTGCCTCTGTCTCCTCGCCTGACCATCACTTTCCTCTCTTCTTTTCGGGGCTGAATCACAGGCTGTGGTGACTCAGGAACCTGCACTGTCCACATCTCCTGGAGGGACGGTCACGCTCACCTGTGGCTCCAGTACTGGAGCCGTCATGACCAGTAACTGTGCTCGCTGGGTCCAACAGAAACCCAGCAAACACCGCAGGATATAATAAGTGGCACCAGCTGAATTTAAGGCATACTTTCTCAAGATCTGTGAGGTACGCTAATGGTAGTTGAATGGGAATTGCATTGAATCTGTACAGCAGTTTTGGAAGTATGGCTATTTTCACGATGTTGGTTCTTCCTATCCACGAACAAGGAATATTTTTCCACTTATTAAAATCTTCTTCGATCTCTTTTTTTAGAGTACTGTAGTTTTCATTGAAGAGATCTTTGACTTCCTTAAATTCATCTGGAACCAGAAGAGACCCAGAATAG
>NW_004955455.1:6515482-6516614 GCF_000276665.1 Chinchilla lanigera
AATGTCTGTACTGATCCTATGCTATTTTGTAAAATGTTGTTGGTCTGTTAGTATTTTCCTCCTTTTATTTCTAAAAAAAAAGTGGCACCAGCAACCGGCATTCTGGTGTCCCTGCCTGCTTCTCAGGCTCCTTGCTTGGAGACAAGGCTGCCCTCACCATCACAGGGGCCCAGCCTGAAGACGAGGCCACCTATTACTGTGCCCTGAGGTACAGCAACCATTTCCACAGTGACACATGCAGATGGGGAACTGAGACAAAAACACCCTTGTGCACATCACCCTGTGCCCCTCAGCACCTCCTTGTGGACAAACACAAGACTCGGAGTCATGTTCGAGAGAGATGGGAATGTTTGGAGCCTTAGAAGGGGACCATGTGAGGCAACCGCTGCAAAAGCCCCAGTGAGCTCCACCCTCACCAGTGTGTGTCCTTCCGTGACCCTCTCCTGAGTGTGGGCTGCACTGAGTGACTGGTATAGCAAATTTGAAGATGAAGGAGTTAGTTAAGGTAAAAACTTGGATGAGAAGATGATCATAGCTCCATTTGGTCTGTGCTTTCACCAGCTGAAGAACAAAGTTTCTTCCAGCTAGAGACTGTCCACGGTCAGGATAATAGGCCATCACCCAGAGGGGTAGGAGAGAACTCTCAGGGGAGAACTGGACAAGCATTTATGTGTCTAAGACATGTGACCCTGCAATGCAGCCAGAAGTCTGAGTGTGAGAGAGGTAGGAGAGGAGATAAGCATTTGGATTTTCATAGTCCCAAGGTTTTTCTTATGTCCCATTAATAAATGTGAAGTGCCCTTTTATGGTGCAGGCAAAGCAGGCAGGCTGTAAGTAGCTAAAACTGTGCTTTTGGTCTCCTTGTAAAGAAATTGGATGTTTAAAACTTTGATTCAGACTCTATCAGGTTTGACTTCATGGTTTCAACCTGCTCTGAGGAAGAAAAAAGCATGGCACCAATACACAGAAGTCTGAGTGTGAGAGAGCTAGGAGAGGAGATAAGCATTAACAGAATTAAAAATTATCAGCCCCCCAAATTCAAAGACCCAATCCAAAAATGGGCAGTGGAGATGAATACACACTTCTCAGATAAGGAAATACAAATGGCTAACAAATACATGAGAAAATGTTC
>NW_004955455.1:6517495-6518766 GCF_000276665.1 Chinchilla lanigera
TGTTCTTTTGCTATTTTGTAAAAGGTTGTCTGTCTGTTAATGTTTTCCTCCTTTTATTTAAAAAAAGATACAGAGGCTCAACGAACCTCAAGGATGTGGAGGGCTCAGCTCCACCACTAGTGGTTTCTTCCATATCGTGAGAACAAAACCATCAACCAGTTTGGCACAAACCCTCATTTTGGAGGAGAGGATGAAACACATAGGACTTTGCCAGGACCTATTTTCCTGATACCATTCTTTCATAATTCCTGCCTGACGCCAACCTCTCCTTGTACTCGGAAGGAAAGCAGCCTCTTATGATCTTCCTCTGGGTAATGACAGATTATTACCATGCCCAGTTCTCTCCTTCAAGATCATGACTCTCCCTCCAGCTGTCAGGAATGATTGCTGCTGATGGGTTACAGCATGTGTGCTCTGTGCACATTCCCTACAATGAAAAGTTCTGTGTTATCCATAATCACAAATGTTACCCGGTGAAACCCACATGACAAATTTGATAGCTGCAGATGTACAACAGATACCTTGCCAAAATTTGCAAAGTATCTGAAAGACCAGGCCATCACAGTTCCCTAAATTTATATATGCTAAGTTATTTATTGTGAATCCATTATAGGTCAATTTCTCCCTCTTTGATATCCTCTTGCCTCAATTCTTTACAGATCATTCCAAATGAAACCCTGGCAGGAAAGTCTCCAACTCATAGTCTTTTCTATGGAGACCAACATAGGATAGTCCATTGAAATTAGAGAGCTACTGACTTGGCAAGAGTGCATTTTCTCATTTATATCAAGAAAGAAAGGGGCTGGGGATTTAGCTCAGCGGCAAAAGCGCCAGCCTGGCAAGCGCAAGGTCGTGAGTTTGGTTCCTGGTACCAGAGAAAAGCCAAAAAAAAAAAAAAAAAAAAAGAAAATAAAAAGTAATTTTGCCTCAGACAATGGATCAAGGGTACTATGAAGATTTTGTTCAAGGGTTCCTTTGACTTCCACTTCAATTATCTTAACAGAATTAACATTCTGCACATTCTACTGAAGATATCATATGAAGTGAACCAGACAGGCAAGAGGTGATAAGTTCAACAAAGGATGTAGACAGGAGACTGGCACTAAAGTTTCAGGAGCCCACCATATCAGTGAGGTTCCAAGGGGTCTGTTAGCTTGTGACAAGACAGGAGAAAAATCTAAAAACATCATATCACAGTGATATATGTGCACCTATGTTCATAGCAGCACAATTTGTAATTGCTAAAATGTGGAAGCAACCCAAATGTCCAT
>NW_004955455.1:6519231-6549092 GCF_000276665.1 Chinchilla lanigera
GTCTGTATTGTGCTTGTGATATGTTGTAAAATGTTGTATGTCTGTTAATGTTTCCCTCCTCTTATCTTTAAAATAAAAAAAAAAAAGACAGGAGAAAACATTCCTTCCACAAGAGGTGATTACCATCCAAAACATCCATCCTCAAGACAGAAACACACTTAATAGCCTTCTTCAGTTTCTGAACACCCATAGTTTATGACTGTGGACACCACTCCACCAGATTTCCAAGTGATACCAGAGGCTACAAAGTTCAAGAGGCCCACAGAAGGCGAATGCTCTGAAGCTATGATGTACATAGTTCTGCCATGGTAATCACATGATCAAACACACAGACACACAGACACACACACACACACACACAAATATTTCTCAAGCCTTCAGAGAAAATCAATGTAATCATATAGTATGCTGAAGAAACAGAACAATATGATGTATGAATGAAAAATATGGTCAATGTTTAAATTTTTTATTACATTAAATGACATGTTGCCATTACTCTCACTCAAAATATTCTCTTTTGCTTCAAATACTTATATATCATCCTTGCCACCTTCTCCAATAGTTTTGTAAGTTTATTTTCATGTTTATGGTTCTCATGTTATGGCTGCCTCAGTGTCCTGAATCCATTAAAACATTCACCTTTATGGTCATTTTGACTAGAAATCACATGGTGTCAGATCTACTGAAGAGGTAGATTAAGGACACAACTTCATGTTCTTATGGGCTGACATTTCAGCTGCAATCAGCATATTTTTTAAAAACCTTAACAGGAACCAAAGAAGATTTTCATGGGTATTTCTTTGAATTTCTTTCATGTATGCTAGTTCTTTCCTGTGTTGTTCATTTAATATTTCCATCATTTTCCTGTGCTTGTCTACTTTTTTATATATGTCATTTATATGTGCTGAGCAGTTCTTTGATTGTTGTTGTCATTTCTTTTTTTTTACCTGGAAGATTCTTTCTTTCTTTTTTTAAATTTTTTTATTTTAAAGAGTAAAAGAAGGATAGCAATAATGGGGGGCTTACCAAATTACAGACAAAGTGGTAAGAAATTATCAATGGTTATTGTTTTACACATTGTTATCTACAAGATAGTTTCTCAGGAAAACAAATAGACAAATAATAGTGAGTTACAGACAAAAGACGTAGGAGATTATCAATAGTTGTCGTACTATACTTTGGTATCTTCAAAGTGGCTTCTAAAGAAAATAAATAGAGCTATACATGAGTGACTTATTGAATAATCATTAACTTTTCTCAGTGGTTGTTGTAGGAAACACATAATAATAGACATGCATCCATTTATGAAATAGGAACAATAGAAACATTGCAGAGTTATAGATAGATTAGTAGGAAAATATCAATGGCTGCTGTAATACATGGTGGTATCTTCAAAGTGGTTTCTCAGGAAGACAAAGGTATGCAAGAAGGTTCTAACAAGTAGTTACAGCCTAAGGTTTGTCAAAAATCAAGTGAGCTGTCTGGGGTGAAAGCCATTTTTTGTAGCATTTTCTCTCCAGCCTCCCATCGCATTGGGACCCCACAACCAGTTAGTGTCCTCTCCGCAACTGTCAGCACAGGCAGCAGAAATCCTGTGCAGACTTCTCCGGACCTCCACCACAGCCTGTACTGTCAGGGGAAGAATGGCTTCCAGGGAGTCTCAGCAGGTATTGTGCAAGGTCCTCATGGTTTACAGCTTCTGAGCAGCTCTCATGACCCAAGTCCACAGGACCTCTGACTCCTCAGGCTTAGTCTTCATTCTCATGTTCTCTGAGTCCTTGTTCAGCAGCTGCTCCTCTGCTGACTCTGGACCTTTCTGGTTCTCAGTGGCAGGAGCAAGAGTGACCCATTGCATGGCATGTATTCCCAGGGGTTTCTCCATGTTTGAATGATTCACACGCGTCCGTGGGGCGGGGGGGCATCTGCAGCTGGTGCATGGTAGGCCAATTGTGTCATTGTTTCTCTGTGTCATGGTTGTTCTCAATTGAGCGGTGGAAGCCAGCCTGAGGGCCAGTGCACAACGGCGCTCACCGCGGTGTGGCTCCCCCTGTGCCTGGGCCCCTCCTTCTGGGAGTCTAAGAGGCAGGGAGCCCTGGAAGATTATTTCTGATCTGATTTCTTCTACAGCCTGATGGAGTTGTTTCTTTACTTCAGTTGTGATTATTTCAGAAATTTTAAGTGTGTGACTTCCAAGTTCTCCTATGTCAATGTCTCCTGGACTTGTTCTGGGTGGGGCTGAGTTGTGAGATTGCATTTTGCTCCTTTGTCCTGTCATTTTGGATGTCAGAGGCAAAGGACAGAGCCTCATGCTTCTTGAGCAGCTCGCTAAAGCTGTTTAGGGAGCCTAGTTTTCCTGGGTGTCAGACTTATCTCGAGATGGTAGCGGGCAGTGGGCCACTGGGTCTGGCATCCCGACATTCAGTGGAGCACACAGCTCAGACCACAACTACGATGATGGCGGAATGTTGGCCTTTGGTACCAGGGTCTCCAGGCCATCCTTAGAAAGCATATGGGCCTCAGCCATGAACCACAATAGCAGCTGGACAGGGCTGCTCCTGCAGTGACCACAGGCAGCCAGCTGAGTGTGTGCAGGCCTCACCCAATAAGTGAGATGTCCAAGGCACTCAGGCCTCTGCACTGGGGTCCACAGTGAGCCTGCTGAATACGAGTGGGCCTCACCTGCCAACCAGATGTCCAAAGAAGATTTTCAGAAAGGGCAAGAATGATGGGATTGCTGGGCATAGTGGTGCTTACCTGTAATCCCAGCACTTGGGAGGCTGAGGCAGGAGGATCATGGTGAGTCTGAGACCAGCCTATGGTACATAAGTGAGTTCAAGGCCAGCCTGAACCGCATAGTGAGAGCCTGTCTCAAAAAGACAAAAAAAACAAAGAATGATGGTATAAATGTGTGTCAGACATGGACAAATATTTTGAAGAGGACAAAGTGTGTCTTTTAACACATTAATTTCTTAAAACATTTACCATATATTTCAATAACACCCAATAAATACTGTTCAGAAGTAAATTCTCAAATACTACTAACCCTAATAGGATGATCATCTGTTCATGTAGCAGTGATCTTGATAAGTGGCTCCTTGTTAGGTGAATTTCCAGGAGACTTAAATTCAGAAAACAAAGGAATCCACCATCTCAGCTCCTCTACCCAAGGTACCTGATGTCTCTGACTAGGAGGAAAGCAATAATTGACTCAGTTCTCCACAGGCCAAAATATCTCCATCCAGCTTCTTCCTGGAATTGCAAGCACTGAACTCGATGTACTGAGAAAACTAAAACCTCCAGATGTAAGGTAAAGGGGTTATAAATAGGAAAAGATCTGCAGGAAGCAATCATTTCATCTGTGGAATTTTCAATGATGATGTTAGAGGGCGCTGTGAGCTTCCTCTTTGGACATCAGGTAACAAATCTGAAAAATTTGTGGTAGGCTGTAGGTTCCATTACTACTTACTCACTGTGGATTAACTCAGTTGGTGTGACCTTAGTTGCTGAACTCCTGGGCAGGGCAACCTCATTTGCATGAAAACCCTGCCCACTGACCCCAGCAGGGTATGAAGAGTTATAATGAGAGCTGGAGGGAAGCTTGTGTGCTAAGCAGTCTTGAAGAGCGCAGTCCTTGGCTGTCCGCACCATGGCCTGGGCTCCTCTCCTGCTCACACTTCTGGCTCACATCACAGGTCGGCAGGGATTTTCTGGCTGGGGCTGTGCAAGGCAGCAGTGTTGCCTCTGTCTCCTCATCTGACCATCAGTTTCCTCTCTTCTTTTCACGGGCTGAATCACAGGCTGTGGTGACTCAGGAACCTTCTCTGTCCACATCTCCTGGAGGGACAGTCACACTCACCTGTGGCTCCAGTACTGGAGCCATCACAACCAGTAACTATGCTCACTGGATCCAACAGAAACCCTACCAAACACCACAAGGTCTAATAGGTAGCACCACTCACCAGGTATCTGGTGTTCCTGTCCGCTTCTCAGGCTCCTTGCTTGGAGACAAGGCTGCCCTCACCATCACAGGGGCCCGACTTGAAGATGAAGCCACCTATTATTGTGCCCTATGATATAACAACCATTTCCACAGTGACACATGCAAATGGGGAACTGAGACAAAACACCCTTGTGCAGACTCACCTTGCGCTCCTCAGCACCTCCCTGTGTACAAACACAAAACTTGGATTCATGTCTGGTATCTGAGAGAGATGTAAATCTTTGTAGACTTAGAAGTGGACCATGTGAGGCAACAACTGCAAGAGCACCAGTGAACTCCACCTTCAGCTGTGTGTGTCCTTCTGTAACTCTCTCCTGAGTATAGGCTGTCCTGAGGGACTGGTATAGTGAATTTGAAGACAGAGGATTTAGTTAAGGAAAACACTTCATTTAGGAGATGACAATAGCTCTGTGTGGTCTGTCCTTGGAGCAGCTGAGGAGCAAAGTTTCTTTAAGCTAGAGACTGTTCAGAGCGAGTAGCATAGGCCACCACCCAGAGGGGAAGGATACAACTCCCATGGTGCGAACTGGAGAATATTAATGTTTCTAAGACATGTCGCTCAGCAATGCAGACAGAAATCTGAGTGACAGAGAGCTAGGAAAGCATTTGGAGTTTTATATTCCCAAGATTTTTCTTATGTTTCACTAATAATTGTTAAGTCCCCTTCGTGGTGTAGACAAACCAAGCAGGCTTTAAATAGCTATAACCATGCTTTTAGTCTAAATATAAAGCAATTGGATGTGCAAACCTTTGGTGCAGGTTTGATTTAATGGCTCCAACCTGATGTGCAGAAGGAAACAAACTGGGGACCAATATACAGAAGTAATTTTTAACCTTTGTATATAACTGTTTTCTAACAATAGAAGTGAACTGATTGGAAATCACTACTGAGATTAGAGTATAAAGATTATGGCTTGACTTGATTGCTTTCTTTTGGATTGCCTGTCTTTGAAAATGACTCACAGTAAGGTAGCAAGATAAAGCTGCCCAAACCAATGTGACTCAGATCAGATATGGATCCTCCCACTGCAGCCAAGCCTTCAGGTTATGCAGGCTCTGATGACAGGTTACCTCCACCTGAATCAAGTATCTTGAGCCTGAGCTATCCAGCACCATTTAATTTCTCGATTTCCAGCTCATGGAAACTATGAGATACTAAGTGTTTAAGTCACTAAATTTGAAATTCATTTGTTCTAGATTAATAGATTAAAGACTGGATACAGACTTTAGTCTATAAATTAAGATCTATAAAGTTATTTTCACCTTCGTGTGGGAGACTGAGACACTTCCCATGCTTATGGAGTACCTCCTCAACAACATACTTGAACCTTGTGTAGGTTACATCAGACGAGTGGCTCATGGTTGGTCATATTTCCCATGCATAATGTGAAACTTTCCTTGGAATGATTGATTTGAAGACAACAATATACTATATTACAACCACTGTTGAATTCCTACCATCATGTATGGTGAAGCTTTGTACCATTTCCAATTTTTTTATTACTTGTTATTATCTTTGTTTGATCAGCCTTACATTCTTACGTTTGGTAGACTGAGCAACCATTGTTAATTCCTATCATTTTGTTTTGAGGTCCTGTATCATTTTTGTTGTTTTTGTATTGTTTTGTTGTTGTCTTCATTATTGTTGTTTTGTTAGCTTTTTGTCTTTAAAATTAAAAAAATGAAAGGCATTCATATTTTTTACATAGAACAATCAGTGGTTTTGAGCAAAAGCTCATCCTATAGAGAAGTATCTGGCATGGAACTGTTATAAAGGTAGAAAAAAAGAGAAGGTCTGTCAATGATTCTGAACTCCTCATCCCCAACCTATAAGAGAGACTCCCTAAAACCCTTGATGTGCATGCAGAATATTAAGTAAAATCTGAAGAAGACATGCACCCAAAATAAATATCTGCTCCTTCCATTGCCCTGTCATTAAAATGATCAATAAGATCAGTAAGGAGCCAAATAAGCAGTTGATGAATCAAATAAATACTCGATTGAAAATACAATGAGCCTCCACCCCTATTGGAGCTGAGCTGAACCTTGGACAGCTTCTGGTTGCCCCACCGCTCCCCCACAAGTGTGGGAGACAAACAGAGCCTCAGACAACTTCTGGGGCCTTGGGGGCCACTCCCTGCCCCCCCTTCCCAGAAGTGGAACTGAACTTTGGAAAGTTTTGGGAACACTGGTGAGCTGGACCCATCCCTGCCCTACCAGCATGGGAGCCAGGTGGAGCCCAGATAACATCAGAAGACTTGGGTGCCACTCCCTACCCCCAACCCACATCCTCGGGGGAGCCGAGCTGAACTTTAAACAGCTTTAGCAGCCTTGGTGACCTCACACTCACCTGTCCCACTGGCATGGGAACTGGCCTGTGTCCCAGGCAGTGACCACAACCCACTCACTACTACACCCTTGTAGAAACAGGGCTGAAATCTGGACGCTTTGGGAACCCCTGAATGGGAGCTAAAGTGAGCTCTGGATAGCTGTAGGAGGATTGGGAATCACACCCCACCTACACACACCATCAAGGGAGCCACACTGAGCACCAAGGAACTTTGGGTCCTTGCCCCGCTACTCTGACATCATCCTGAGAGTGTGGCTGAGCTCCAGGGAACCTGTGGATCTCTGAAAATGACAAAATAAAGGTTCAAAATGCAATCACAGACCTCCACCGCACCCAGAACAAGTCCAGGATATAATGACACAGAGAGGTTTGGAAGTCATACACCTGAAATTTCTGAAATAATGGCAGTTGAAGTAAAGAAACAACTCCATCAGGCCATAGAAGACATCAGATCAGAAATAATCTCTGAGGTAAAAAAAAGAAATGACAACAATAATGAAAGAATTGCTTAACACATCTATAGAAGACATGAAAACGAAAATAGAGGAGCATAGAAAATTAATGGAAACCATAAATGAACAATATAGGAAAGAACTAGAATGCATGAAACAGATTCAAACACATATCCCAGAAATTAAAACTTCCATCAAAAGCTGGCAAAACCGCTTGAACAAAGCTGAAGGTAGACTTTTAGACCTTGAAGATAGCATTGCCACTAATGACTGTGAAAGGAAGGATCTCTTAAAAATAACAAGAAACCAAGAAATAACAATTCAACAGCTGGAAGACAAAGCAAAGAAAAACAATGTCAGATTAATAGGTATCAATGAAATAGCAGGTGTTAGCACAAATGACATAAAATGACTATTTTTCCAGGTAATAGCATGAAATTTCCCAAGCATGGAAAAAGAATTGGATATCCAGGTAAGTGAGACATATAGAACTCCAACTAGCCATAACTAAAATAAATCTTCACCCAGACATATAGTGTTCAAGATCCCAGAAATTCAACAAAAGAACAGAATATTAAAAGCTGTTAGAGAAAAGAAACAGATCACATATAAAGAAAAGCCAATCAGAATTATGGCAGATTTCTCAATACAAACCATCAAGCCAAAAAGTGCTTGGAATGAAGTTTCAAGCCATTAAAGAAAAAACAACTTCCAACCCAGATTGATCTACTCTGCAAAACTATCCTTCAAAATTAATGAAGAAATAAAATATTTCCATATTTTGATCTTCAGTTGATAAAGATCAACTGAAGAGCTTCATGAGAGCCAAACCAATCCTACAAAGAGTACTTAAAGATATTCCAGAAAGAGATAAAACAGACCACAACTTCAAGAACAACAACAGGAAGGAAACACCAACAGAACAAGCAATTAAACAGAGGGAAAAAAGATGAACCAATAGCAGGAAAATAAAATGACAAAGGTAAGCCAATACATGTCAGTTATAACCATCAATTCACCAACCAAAAGAAGTAGACTGGCAGAGTGGATCAAGAAACAAAATCCAACAGTGTGCTATATATAAAAAACACATTTAACTCGAAAGGTAATTCATAGACTGAAAGGATGGAAAACAAGACTCCAATGTGACAAGTACCCAGAAAAAAGCAGGCATAGCTACTCTATTTGCAGATAATGGGAACTTCAAAATAAGAACAATTAAAAGAGATAATGAAGGTTACTACATACCTGTGAGGGAAAACATCAAGAGGAAGAGGTAACAATCATAAACATCTATGCATCAAACACAGGAGCTCCCAAGTATGTAAGACAAATTTTAACAGACATGAAAAATGAAATAGGCAGCAACACAATCATAACAGGAGACTTTAATACCTCATTGTCACAAAGATATAGGTCAACTAGACAAAAGATCAGCAAAGAAATAAGAGAACTAAACCAAACCTGTGAAGAAATGGGGGGATGTCTGGACACAAACCATAACACAGCCCCAGAACAGGAAGATGCAGAGGGAATGATGTGTGAAGATGGAAGCATAAAGTACCATGCAACTGCAGGTCATGGGGCACCAAAACTGTCTACCAAAAGAAGATGAAGGAAAGATTCCTCTAGAAGCATTATGAGGAACATGCCCCTTGAGTCTCAGAATTTGTGTTTTGTGTGTGTGTGTGTGTGTGTGTGTGTGTGTGTGTGTGTGTGTGTTTAAATAGTAATATTGTGAGTTTGGGGTTTTGAGTCTTTTGAAGAGTAGATTTTAAATCAGAAACTTGCACTTTTGTTCTCAGGGCCTGGAGAACAGAGACTAACATAAATTTGCTCCTCAGGGAAGCTGACCAGGAGGATGAACTGGATCTTATAGCTTCATTACTGTTATTTGCAGACAACATGCAGACTGAAAGAATTTTACCAAAGAGCCCTGAGAATTAATAACCAATATCAAAAATAGAGCAGGATACATATCAGCACACAAGTTTTGATTTTTCAAAACTGAATTCCTCCTGTCAATGGAATGATGCTCCTTAGTCTGTTTTTTGTCCACTTTCCAGTGACCTCTATCTTCCCCTGGAACAATAACAGACACCTGTGTGTACTTCTGAGCCTTTACATAAGAAATAGACATGTTAATCTGACAAGATGGTTGTGCATGAGAAATCAGACAAAATTAGAGTATATCATGTACTAATTCTGTAGAAAAGAAGACTAAAGTGCATTTTCTCAGTTCTGTTTAGACAAGAAGCTCAGTAATTGGTCCACCTCATGGAGAAGAAAGGATATTTTAGCTTTTTAAGGAACACGTCCATACAAGCAGAAACATGTTGCACTTGGGAGATTGACACTGAGTGTGACATTGAAAATCCTCTTGAAACTTGGGCAACAAAGAAAGAGGAAGAAAGCAGGATCCCTGACTGTTGGAAGTTCCAACCCAAATGACATCAGTGTGCACACACATGGGTGTCCAGGAGAATCCCATGATGAGTGATGTTAATTTCACATCCTCAGTAGGTCATCTTGTTGTGACATTTAGTCTCTTCTCCTTTCCATTTACAACATTTTGTTTTGCTTCATGCACGGTGGCTTTCCATGCTTTTACCTCTAAATTCTGTATATCTGGTTCACACTACATTTTTCATATGTGTTTTGTAATGGGATGATTCATTTCCAGGAATGCCAGACTGTAGATATTTACTTATGTTTATTTCACAGGGTTGTATGCTCAGGCTGTACTGATTCCATCTGAAGTGTTAGCATCTCAGGAGAAATATTATCTGTCACAGTGAAGGCAGCAGTATAGACACAAAGTATGTCTGGCAATGTAATCAGCCAAGAGATATGAGATTAAAGAATCTGAAAAATTTTGCCATTCTCCAGCATTTCACACTATTTGATTTCTTGGGATATTTAGACATATTGCACCATCTTCTGAAAACCTGCTTCCTCTAGGATTGTCACATTCTTTCTTTGTCCTATAGCAGAATATCAATGTCCACTCAAAATAGGTCACAATTCCTCCTTCCTTGTCCTCTGTTGAAGGAGCTGCTCAGGTCTTGGCTCCTGGAGCCTTCTGCATCCTCACCTTACTTCACCTTCCCACTTAGATACTTGTCATATTTTCTGTGTCTATTATCTACCTACAGGCTTAATCCAGAAATCCTCCATAGCAAAGGCTATTAGTGCGCATCATTTGCCTTGTGACAGCACTGTGGTGTGAGCTGGGTATCTATAGTATACCACTGACTAAGCATTCTGACAGAGGCCACTTCTAACACCATTTCCACTTAGAGATTGAAGTTCGCACAGTGAGCAACAAGAGGTGCTATGGGGCTGTCTCAGGATTTGCACAATGAGGGCTTGTAGCTATCCATTCCCCAAATTCCCCAGGGCTAGAGCAGTGCAGCTGTACTCAGTGTAGCAGCTGAGTCTCTCCGGGCCGGTGCTTGCACTCCCCCCACCACCTACTGCTCCCCAACTCTCTCATCCACCAGCCTCTGAAGCTTTGTGAATATGTGTGGAAGTGTAGGGGAAGGTAAGGGGCAGGACCACACTTGCAGTAATGAATCCTCCTCCATGAGGCTGGTGGAAGGAATAAAAGAGGCTTGAAGTAGTTTATTTGAGGTCTGAACATCACAAGGGCTGTGTTGACCATGGCCTGGGCCACTGTCCTCTTCCTATTCTTTCACTTCTCAGGTAGTGACAGACCTCACTGACCCAGGCATCTTTCCAGCCTGTGTCAGTGTGCGGTGGTTGGAAAAAAGCAGCTCAATTTTTGTCCCTGCTTGCTCATACAAGCATGTCTCTGTGTCTAGGTTCCTTCTCCCAGCCTGTGCTCACTCAGCCTCCCTCCCTCTCTGAATCTGTTGGAGCATCAGCCAGACTCACCTGCACCCTGAGCAGTGATTCCAATGTTGGTGGTTTCACAATACACTGGTATCAGCAGAAGCCAGGGAGCCCTCCCTGGTTTCTGCTGTACTACTATGTAAGTACACAATTGGGATCTGGAGTCCCCAGCCGCCTCTTGGGATCCAAAGATACTTCAGCCAATGCAGGTATTCTGTACATCTCTGGGACACAGCCTGAGGATGATGCTGACTATTACTGTAGTATCTGGCATGGAAGTTCTCAGCATTACACAGTGATGGGTACTCATAGGGAAGCGATACTAAAACCTTCCCTGCATTCTCTGCCAAATCCTTCTCCTGCTGCACTGCCTGGAGCTATGTTTACCTTGGTGATCACTATGTTTCTTCTTACCTTAGTTTATATTTTGATTTATTGCTAATATATCTTAAACTGATCATGTCTAAAATAACACATATCAGTTCTCAGGACTCAGTATGCCTCCAGGGAGATGACAGATGAAAAGGCAGGCATTTGAAACATTTGTGTCCACAGGGCTGAGTCAGAGACCAGTGAGTCTGAAAGCTTCTGGTCAGTCACTGTGTTCAGTGTGTCCCAAGCCCAGCATCCCTGACGTGCGTTAAGTGCAAGTCACCTTCCCTCGCTCCTGCTATTTTTACAGTGTGTCTAAGAACCATCCTTTCCTCCTCAGGCTCAGAGGAATCAGGCCTCCGTGGCTGTGGGAATGGTGACTGCAGAAAATCTGCTGCACAGTGAGATGTGACTGTGACTTTGATCATGCAGTGAGTGCAGAGACCTCTGCCTTCAGGTTCTCTCCACCACTGAGGCAGGGATTGCAGAAGTCCCCTCTCTTCTGCCCTCCAAGGGGATGTTCATGAAGGAGGATTAGGATACTCAGATCAGATTCTTACTCAAATGAAGACCGAAATGGAAGAAAGTAGCTCAGAAAGAAGGAAAGAATACAAGAGAGACAACAGCAAATGAAAGACAAGAAACAGGGCTTTGGTAATATTAATTTTATATCTGAAATGGAGGGAGGAGGAGAGGGGTTTGAGAGGTTTTTTGAGAGGCCAGAAAAGAATGAAAAGGGAGGAAGGTACAACTGGAGATTGAGGGAAGCTGTACAAATGTCAGAATCGACATGCTAATAGAGAGGTAGAAAGAAAGGAAAAACAAAAAAGAAAAATAGGTAAAAGTAATCAAAATACGATATGTTGGCAGTGTTTATGTTACAAAGTAGGGGATAGGGAGGGGAGATTTGTGTCAGTCTGAGAGAGAAAATAAACAGGAAAGGAGAAAGAATTTAAATGGTGCACGATAGTGCTGGGGATACAGCTCAGCAGCTTCAGGGCCTGACTAGCAAGTACAAGGTCACGAGTTCAATTCCCAGTACCAAAAAAAAAAAAAAAAAAATGATGGAGGGTACAGGGTACCTGGGTCCAATGTATAATCAAACCAGAAACTAATGTAGTTAACCATACGAAACAAACCCTGGCAAGGGAGAAACTAACGTGTCCAGCTAGGGAACTGTAGAGACACTAGTGGTAACTACTAGTCCTACACTATTATTACTACACTGCTTTTACCCCCTAACTCTTACTAAAAGCAATAGCAGGTGAAAGAAAGCATGAAAAAAGGAAAAGAAAATTTATTGTTTTGATAGTATTTGTGTACAGCAAAAGAATGGGGAAGGAGGGGGATTGAGATGATGGTGTTAGAGGGGAAGTAAGTAAAAGGAAAGGGACAGGGAGTTTAAAGGAAATTCTGTGCAGTGTACAGGAAGACTGGGATCAGTTTATGATGAAATAAAGTAGCTAATTTAATTAACCTTATGAAATGATCCTTGGCTTGGGAAAACCGAAAGTATCACAATAAGAGCAATGGCTCAGATCCTTATACTTTTACTAGCAAACAACAATACACCCCTTTGCTCTTTCAAAAAGCCATATCAGATAAAAGGAGGAAAAGAAACACAGTGAGACACAGACAGGTATCCACAAAAGGAAAGAGTATTTGCAGGCAGAATTTATACTTTAGTTAGAATTTGAGCAGTGTGCTCTTCCCCCTTAGTTCAAAAATAAAGACTTTGTCTTAAAGAAGTTGTGAGTTGTTGACATTCAGCCTTCTGTGTTTGTGACTAGGAGGGCAGGTGTGCCATCCAGTGCTTGAGCTGGTTCCCATCCCATGACTTGCCTACTAGGGGGTAAAAGGGCTGGGAGGGGTGTGTCATTCTTTTTGCAGGCTGAGTTCTACTAAGTTTAAGCTGCACTTCTGTGGGATTGACTAGACAGAGGATTTTGCCTTTCATGACTAGGCATTATCAATTGTACAGAGGCAAGGAGCACTTAGCAGGACTCTGGCACCTTCCTTCTACAATCACCCCTGCAACTGCTTACTTCTACTCTTCCTATACCACTATGAGCCATGCCAAACCTCATTACATTATTCCTCTCCACATTTCTCCTGGCACCAAACAATCTGTCTGTGCCTCATAAAGACTTTCTATCTAGCCTGCAAATTCAGTGGCATTTATGGCTTGGTGGAGTCTGGAATTCAGTAGCATTTGTGGGATGATGGTAGGGAGCACCAGTGGATACAGAGCCCAGCGGATGTTGAGAAAGGGTATAAATTTTCATATGTGAAATGAGTACATTCTGTTTCTCTAATGTGCATCCTGGTGACTATACTGAAAAATACTCTCACTTGAAATTTGCTGAGTAGAAGTTCAGCATTGTCACCAGAACACAAACGGTCACAATATGCATTGATCAATGCATTAATTTTCTTTGTGGGAACCATTTCAAAATGCATATGTGTAAGAAGTCATCAAATTGTGTACCTTTAATATATATAAATTTTTTCATTTATACCTCAATAAAATTGTAAAATAGAATTTATACTTGACACAAAGGGACGATAAAAACAAAATAAGTCAGGTCTATATAAACAAATTAGAAAGCATTTCAAATTGCACATCTCTATTTTGAAATATAACAAACTATAAAAATTGAAATCAATATTATCCGTTAACTGAATAATATTGCCTTCACTCAGATAGAGTTCAGGCAAAATAGGCATGGACAAAGACTGCCACAGTTACGAGGATGATGGCACTGATGTTCGTTACAGTTCTCCAAAGGGGCTTTTCTGATGTGTCTGTGAGTTTCTTCTTCAGGGCTTCTTCCTCCTCTTTGGTCAGTTTGGGTCCTGTCTTCTGCAAACCACAGAATATGTCATAAGCTTTCCTGAGACACCCACGAGACTGCATAGGAAGATCTGAAACACAAAAAGATGAGCAAAGTTTCACAAAATAAAATTCCTTATCAATGTAGTACAGATGACTGTAAAAGATCCTTGAGAAAATAGAGCTAAATGTGACTATGGAAACTAGAAAAGTTTTCATGATAAAAGTCCATCGAGTAAAGTATAAACACAAGTGAAGTTGGAAGAAAACATTGGCATGCTATATTAAGAGCATTTAATATCCTTAGTAAATAAGGAGCTGTGAAAAACATAGAAGACCATCAACCCCATGTACCCATATGAGAGATGAAGAAATAGTTAAAAGAATAAAAGACAAGTTGTTTCTTGTTTCACCACAGTACATTTCTGGTGAGAAACTGTTTTTAAGCTCACTCAAAAAAACCAGAAATTTAAGTTAAGTCTGCATGGAAGTACCAGTGGCAAAAATTCAAAAATTTGACAGAATGTTATGTTGGTGAGTCTGTGTGTGTGTGAAGCAAACATTGTCATATATTCTTGCTAGGACAGCATGTTTTAACTTTGTTGTAGGAGAATTTGGAGAATTTAATCAAATTGGGTAGGCATTAATCTTTTCCTCTAACACTCAAACTTGAAATTTATCTCAAAGGTATCTGTAAAAAAATATTTATATATAAAACTATTTGTTACTTGGTTGAAAAATTGAAAAGATCTTTCTGAATTTAAATGCCTGTGAAAAATCATAATGCATGTAGGACTGAGAAACGAGTGGTGATAAAATTAAATAAAATAAATGAGATACAACAAGAGCAGTATTTTGAAGGAAATGTGTATGACCTTTGTTTTTACATTAGAAAAAAATAATGAAATAATATCCAGCCTGTTAGAAACTATACCCAAGAGAATGAAACCAAATAATTTTAATGGGAGAATATATGTATGAGAAGCAGTATTGAAATAGGAAAAAATAATAATACAGAGAAGTGAAGCCAAACGCTGGTTCACTGATACAAGCAAAATAGTTTAGTCCAGTGATGGTGAACATTTTAGACATAAGTGTCCAAAATGAAATGCAAAACTCACTTATTTATCACAAAGTGCCAACACTGCAATTAAACCTGACTACTGAGGCTTTAACTTAGAAAAAAAGAACTCATATATTAACATTTTTGTCATAAAAGGAAAACAAATAACACGCTTACTACAGGTTCACTACCACTGGACAGTCTTAAGTAGGATTTTACAAGAAAAAAAAGTGAAATCACAGCAATTATATTAGGAACCAAAAGCAAAAAAGAACTACAGAGGCAGCAGAAATGGAAAAGATCATGGAATACTTTTATGCCAGTACATTTAACAAACAATTTTATGCAGTATATATGTGTACTAATAGATGAATGCCATCTTGCTCTTATACAATTATACAGCTGATTAATGCATAATTGGGTACTTTAATGCTCTAGCCATTATATAAGTTTAATTAGCAGTTAGGGGGCTTTGATCTCTGAATTTCTTGGTTTCTGTCTGTCTCGATGTGTCTGCGTGGCTCTGTGTTTGTGTGTGTCTATCTATCTCTGTTACACACACACACATACACACACACACACACACACACACAC
Organism: Chinchilla lanigera; assembly: GCF_000276665.1. Taxonomy (NCBI): domain Eukaryota; kingdom Metazoa; phylum Chordata; class Mammalia; order Rodentia; family Chinchillidae; genus Chinchilla; species Chinchilla lanigera. The sequence continues at coordinate 6,534,751 of NW_004955455.1, forward strand.
ACACACACATACACTCTCTAACAACTTTCCCAACAGAATTACTGAAAAAATTACAATTTCATTGCAGATATTGATCAGATATTTTTGAAATATTTCCATAAAATAAGAACATTTGGTACTTTCTGATTTATTTTATAAAAGCACTGGTATCAACACTTAAACCAAGTGAAAGAAAACTGTAAGCCAGTCTTATGCTGGGGCACACATATGAATGAACCAAAGATCTAGAAGACATGAATCATTTTTTCAGTTTGTATGAAATAAGCCATAACAAACTAGAAATGCAGTCTACAGAAGCAAGGCAACATATCTTGACATACTTAATTGTATCAGTGATTTTTTAAGTAACTAAATAAACAAAACTATGGTGATGATTTCTAGAAGAATTTTCTTAAAGGAACGGCAATTAGAACTTAGTTTTGAAGAATACACATATTTTCCTTCTGTTTGATAGGAGATAGAAATATTATGGAGAACTCAGTGTATGTGGGGAAAAATGAAGAAGACCGATTATTTGGAGTGGAGAATATATTGGAGAATTGTGAGAGATAAGGTTGAATATAACTTGAGACTTGATACTTGAGTACAATCACTATAGATTTGTCGAACACAATATATGACTAGGAACAGGAGATCAATCTATGGTTGATTGCCGTGTCAGTAGCTGGTACATAGTTTCATATATGGATGGATAGAGAGACGGGTAGATTGGATGAACAGATTTCATATGCAACAGCCAACTGTCTTGGTTGATTAAAGGATAAAAATTGAAAGTTTCAGTTTGCTACAAATCTAATAGCTTTTTAGGTAGCTCAACTTAGTGGCATTAAAAATTGAAAAAAAATACAAGAAAACCAAGCCATGCACACAGAGCTCCTACACAGAAACCAAATGCAAGCCTGATAGTACCTTCCTCAACAGTGTCAACTTCTTCCTGCCTTTTGTCTTCAGCATCTAAATCAATTCGTTCTTCTGTACTGTTCCAAAGAGCCCAGCACAGACGATGCAGCTGACAAGAGAAGAGACATGAGTTCATTAGTGATGAGCAAATGTTTATAATGATCCAATAGTATCTTTTCCTAGTGTATGGTTAAAAGCAATCAATCTGCACAGATTATAGGTCATGACTAAAAGTCTCCTACCATATACATTAATTATTTTGAATTATTTTGTTTTTAAATCTTCTAGCAGTTAAAAACAACAATCCAAGTAAGAGTTTTAGAACTCCAACTTCTAGATTGTGATTTCAGAAAACCAAAGATTTAGCTAAACTATTCACCCTGTTTCACCCATTGTCCTATCATTTAATTATTAATAGCTATACAATTTTTACTTTAACTTTGTCTGTAGTTTAGATACAATCTCTATGTCATTCTTCAGGTCCAGCTGCAATTAACACACTTACATTTGGTCTTACTAATTCACCTGCAAGTTTCTCTCATCTACACTGTTATTTTAAACCAAGTTCCACAGAATTTTGCTTTGTGTATATAAATTACAATTTCCACAATTAGTCTGTATGTTGATTAAAAATTTAAAAAGAAATAACATACATGTTACTTTTCTTTCTTTTTGTCACAGATTAAATTCATGTGGTTAGATAAAATGAATAAATACCAGCTTTGTGCCCCTCTAAGAAATTTTTCTTCAAGTATCAGTAAACTTGTAAATTTGTAATCCATCAAATTTTCAGTCTTGCATTCATTGATTTGGTCTATGGCCCATGATTTTCTTGTACCAATTTACTAGAATTTGTGTTGAACTTTCTTACTTGTTATTGACCTAAGAAGCATACACCTTGAGCATATCACAAAGCTTCCTCATCAGAGCTTACAGCTCTTACTCACACATTTCTTGTATTAAATACACTTCCCTTGTTAAAACTTTTGTCTTTGGACTCCTTCAATTCTTGCCTTAACTTGCATCACGTTCATTCTAGTCTTGCTCCGAACAGTCATCCTGGGATATCTTGTAACTGCTGTGCTAGGTTAGGTCTACCATACTTTCCATGACCATCTGTGAATTAACTGTTGATATTTATCCATCTGATTGGAAAGTTCAGACCTCACAGTATTTTGAATCATAAACAAGTTCGATAAATGGTCTCATCCTCTGACAACTGATTTTCTAATAATTAAGAGTACATTATGGTTATATCTATTGTCATTTATATGAGTTTACTACTTACATTTTTTCTTTGGAAACTATGATATATGCTTTTCAGTGTTCTTTCAGTCAACTCTCAAAATTTATTGTAAACATTTAGTGATACATTCTGTTGAAACTCTTTGGTAAAATGATTTTAATCATCCTGTGCTTCAGGATCTGCAGTCATACATCATCTAGTAGTTACTCCTCAAGGATATGTGCAAATAGGTATTGTTTCAAAGATGATGTTGACAAACCCAAGGTATACAAAGCTATATCCATTAGTAATAAATTCAAATGATATTAATACATAAGTAGTAGCTTTAAAAATGACTAACATTTTCTAGGTCTTTATGATGTCCCTCTTTTAGAGACAATATCTTTGGAAATTACAGATGTGCTTTATATTTTCTTTAATGCTTAGGCAAGTAGATGTATGTTTACATGTAATTTATTCTAAAAGTAATATTATGCTACTATAATTCTGTATGAGATTTCCCCCCTACTTCTCATATTATGAACTTTTTGAAAGGAGTTTAAGTAGCCTTCCCTCATTGTGTACTCTTTTCTTACTGATCAAAATCTAGATTGCCCTCATGTTTTTCTATTTGAATACTGTTGCTGAGGTAATGTTCATAAATAGATTTTCCTGCATGTGTAATGTGTCTATGTAAATTACTGAAATGGAAAAGTGAAACATAAAGCCATTGTAATTTCCCTTTTTTTCTGAGACGCGGTTTTGCTACATAGTTCAGGCTGGACTTAAACTCACAGTGTAGCCTAGGTTGGCCTGGAAATCTGAAGAATTTTCCTGCTTCAGCCTCCTGTATGCTGGACTTACAGGTGTGCAAGACCACGCTCAACTATTTTTCCTTTCCTTGCCACCTGTTACTATGAATTTTTAAAATCTCTGTGCCAGTTTTCATGTTGTATATGAAATCCAAATCATCCACAAAGTGGCTCAGTCCAATTAGGAACTCTTCTGTGAGGTGTTTTCCAGTCTTTTAAGCAAAACTAAGTACTCTCACACTATCTTTTAACAGGTGTGTAGACTGACCTGCCAAGTGCATTGTGAAAATATGTTTTAAGTCTCCAGCTCATTTCCCAATGTCTTACTTCTTAATTTCCTGGTGCTTCACATGTAACAGGTACAAAATTGTTTAGTTGAGTGACTGCATGATAGCCTTTTAGGGTGCTTCTGGCTCTAGTGGTGTAATGATTCCACTAACCTGAAACTGTGTACATGTCACAGTCTTAGATGGCAAAGAACTCTTACTTTAGGATAAGCATGTAATCATTATACATCACTCACATGTACATCAGGAATTGGTTTTGTCAGAAGTGAAATTCCTACGATGACCAGCATAGACACAAAAAAGAGAATGATGGCAAAATACATATAGTGCACTCCACAGATAATCTTAGGACAGTTGCTGGCAACCACACAACTTCCTGTTCCGTAGGCAAATTCTATAATCATTCGAATGAGGCCCATTGCAAGTCCAAGTACTAGACCCCAGAATGCTCCCTGAAAAGGAAATAATAGCAAAATAAATTTTAAAGAAAAGATGAGGCCATTATTCAAATAAATCATAATTACCATCCTGCCTATTTTTTCAGCAGAAGGACCATTAATGGCTAACCATGAACACAAGTTTTTTAAAGCAAGGAAATTCGCAAATATGTCTGCGTATTAGTGGGTTGTTGGCTTCTGAGGTATCATTTTACTTTTTGACAATCTTATGCATTCTTAATTAAAAATAAGAATTGTGCACATTTTTAGGAATAATTAGGTTATATTTTGATGTATACATTATGAAGGATTAAATTAAGGTATTCTTCACATTCATCACTTCATTTTCATTCTAAAACTCTAGGACATTATAGTCTACTCTGATCAAAGCTGATTGACCTTTAATGAAGTACAACATATTGTGCAATTTTTAGTGTGTAAATTTCAGCTAAAATTGAGATGTTTTGAGAGTTCTACTAAGTTCCTGAGAATTAAAAGTATTTATCTTCCCTGAGATGTGAACAGTGGTTAGAAACTTATGCCCTCTGTTCTGTTCTCTGCATGATATATTTTAAGAAAATAGTATAGTGTGGAAATTAAGATTATGACCTTTGGATGGAGGAAGATAAAGTCTGAATCCCCAAACCCCACTTACTATGTAAGATATTCCATGCATGTAGATATTAAGCTCTTTGCACCTGTTCCTCTCTGAAAATTATAGTAATAAGACTAACAGAAGTAATTAAGCAATTAAATAAAAAAAGCTCATCAGAATCAATTCATGTTTTACGTCAAATAACAACATATTTTAATACTTATTAGTGTGTTTTCTTTTAAACATTTCACGTATTTATCCAATGTGATCCTCCCAGTAATGCATTAAGCTAGCAGCATCATTATTTTCATATAACAAGGTCACCTTGTTTACTTAAATTCACAATAGTCTAACATAGAAGAGCCATGACTGAACCCTGGAACTATGTCTCACCCACTTGTTTTCCTCAGCACTGTGCCAAGAGGGCACATAACAATTTTTAGGAAGCATAAGGGCTTTAGGATGAGTATGAACTATATATTTAAACATTTTTTAGTGTAAAACACACATTTTTAAGGATCAGGAGCTGTGGCTTACCACAACTGAATTTAAATGGATCTTGAATTGTGTACATAGGCTAGAAAGGAGTTTTTTTCCTTGAGATAGAGTCCTCATGTGTTACCAAGCATGGTCTTGACCTACTGGCCTCAAATTATCTTACTTCCGTAGCTTCCAAGAGGCTGGGACTGTAAGCATGGGCCATCATACTCAACTGAAAGAATTGTTGTCCTGTCTTAGCAAACAACTGTTTCTTCTCACTGTGGTGGGGAACAGTTTTTCCAGTTTTCACTTACCTGTTCATTGACTCTTTTATAGAAGATGGCAAGTACAAAGATAGCTGCAACTGTGGGCCCAAGATAGCTAGCAACTGATGACATGTAATGGAACAGTTGTGCATTTTGAGACGCTTGTATTAATGGGACCCACACAATGCTGATGACAAGTAGCAGGATGACAAATAGCCTTATAGGAAAACAAAATGATTTAAATATTAAATAAAAGCATTGCAAGCATCTCCTTTGGGCTTAATTTTTTAATTCGTTCTTGTGCTTTTTCACTGGTTTTCCAAACACAAATCAAACTTCTTCACCTTGTGTGATCCCATACTATGTCTAATGATTATCTGTTCATAAAATTTCAATAGTTTCTTGCTTACAGTTGATCAGAATATGTTCATCTGAGATTAAAATACATGCACAAAACAATTGAAATGTCATCAGTTGATTAATAATTCTCATATGTAATTTTTAAATCAGTTAGCAATACACATCACACTTTCTATGTTTGTTCTTTCCCGGCTTGAGGGAAATTAAGCCTGTTTACATAGATTAGAATGGAAATAGCTTGCAATCCCAATTGCTGAATGTATTGGCAAGAAATGGTAACTTGTACATTTTACTACTCAAGTATTCTAGTAGGTAGAAAGATTTGCCTAACATATTGGTGAATAGTAAAAAGCTATTAGATATTCCTCAGATCCCAGGATCTTACTGTACAACCACAAGTCAGCCTTAGTCTTTGTTGTCAACAAAGCCATGCACTTTTCTCTGACCCTTCTATAGATGATGGCAAACAGGAAGACAACTGCTGTTGGAGGCTGAATGTAGCTAGAAGGTGATCACAGCTAATGGACTGGTTGTCCATTTTGAAACACCTGTGCTACTGGGAACCACTGAATGCTCATGACAAGTAGTAGGCCGACAGGCAGCATAGTAGAAAAACAATATTACTTAAATATTAAACGCAAACATAGGCTCAGAAGTGCCTATGATGTCAGAGGAATGGCTCATTTAGGGCACTTACACAAGAAAATCATGGGGCTCCCTCCCACACCTCCTTCACAATGCTGCTTAAGTGCCATTTCCTCAGACATATTCCCTGAAACTTATTAAATTGCCTCCATCTTCTCATCTGCCTTGTTTTTTCAGAATTTCTGACCACTTGATGAATTTTATACTTATTAATTGTTCATTTTCCTCACAAAGGCATAAATTCTATGAGGTAGGAATTTTAGAAGATAGTGTTGTTTCATGTTCATATTCTGAAAAATGTTTCATGTTCTGAAAAATGTTCTGTAAGCATTAGATAAAACAGGAAAAGAAAATCTTGGTGCCCAAGATCTTGCAGCTCTTAGTGGGACTCCTGTATCTTGGAACTCATGAGTTCTAGTCCAGCACCTTCTCTCCCACAGAGACATAAATGCTTTACTGTTCCTGCCTCTCTTATTGCATTTATTAGAAGTTAAGATTTAGGCCAAGTAAGGTCTTTGCGTTGTCTCTGTAAGTATTCAGTGTACTAAAGCTGTTGCTATTATCTCCAACAAAGCAATAGATGGGAAGTTTCTCTTGACGCTAATTTGACTGAAAAAATATCAGTGCTCCTTCAGTACTGATCATCATAGAAACTACACTTGAATACTGTACTGAGAATGTCTCTACCTTAGCATTACTGAGGCCTGGAGTTCCAGCTTACCCAATTTAGCAAGCCACAGGAATGAAGAGATTTTAGTTTAATTTCCACCTAGTTTCAGGACTGCTGAATTAATTGCATGTGCTAAGGCATACATACATAGTGACTTGTTTTCCCTCTATACTAAGTATGTTACTAAGAATTAGAAAGTGTAAACTTAGAAATGATATACCTATCATAACTTTATATTTAAAATTATTACCACTATCACTTTGATTATGTTTGCAAGAGTCAGAATCAGTTTCTTTTCTTTCAAGGTCTCCTTCCACATTTCCTTTTAATCAGAACTTTTAATATGACTTAATTTTAAAAGTCAGAGAGTGAAAGCTATGCACACATATAGTAATCTACTGCTGAGGAGTATATGCCCATGTGCACTATGAGACCTAGATGAGAATGCTCAGGCCAGAGGTCTATGGAGAATACAGTCAAATCTATTATATTACTGTGATAGAAAGTATAGAACAAGAAAATGAATAAGATATCACTACACATTGCAACATGACTACATGTCACAAGCATAACAAGAACTGTTAGCTTATTGGGTTATTCTAATTATACTAGTAGCAAACTCTAAAGACTAAATTATTGCATTAGAAATTACAGTATTTAGCTTGGACAGAGGAGATTCTGAGTGTTGGTAATTTCTATTTCTTGACTTGTGGTTACTCAGATGCTCGTTTTTTGGGAGCATCACTGAGATACACATTTATGTTTTATGTGATTTATGTATGTGTGCTGTATTTTAATTTTAGAAACATTTTAAAAATGATGTAGAAATAAATTCTCTTTGGAAATCATGAAGGGAAAAACCAAACTATGTTTTACAAGGTTTCTGGTTGTTTTCTTCCACCTCACTGCCTTCAAGGCCCCTGGGCTGCTCAGGGCTCCCTCAGTGGAACTGTTTCCTGCCTTGAGTCTGTCCATTTGCAGCAAGGGCCAGTCCTTTTCGAATGGAATAGCTGATAAACTCATCTGTTCCTGGGTGGATGACTTACTCTATGAGCCCATGTAATACACATGGAAATTTCTATAGAGAACATGTAAAACAGAATTTGGAATTATACCCCATAACACCATTAATGGAGTTTTGCACATATGTGGCTAGAGGGTGTGAGGAAAGGAGGAAATAAGTAACAATGAGATACATTTGAAGGTCTAAAAAAGCAGCTTGTATGACCTCAACTTTGTACCTGGAAAGAGAAAAGTTTAGTTAAACATTTTCTTTTTTTCTTAGTACATGTTTACAGTATAAAATGTAGGCTCATGTTTATAGCAGCACAATTCATAATAGATAAATCTTGGATGTGGCCTATAGATCCATCAACAGATGAAAAGATAAAGAAAATGTGGTGTCTCCACACAGTAAAGTACTACTCTGCTGATAGAGACCACAATGAAGCAGCCTTGAGCAGGATTTACATTAACCAATGGGCTTTTTATGTTTACTGGTGAATCTGTCTAAGGCCTGGGTTCTTTGTCTGGAGATGGGCAGTGGACTCATAGTAAGTGAATCTCTGTGAGTCACTGATCTCTACTGAGGTCTGTAATGGCAGATGAAGCTAGAAAACCTTAAAGGATGAGACAAGTTCATGACCATGCACACCTGGATCCAACCTCAACTAGATAAAGACTATAGCCTCAGGGATCTCACTTCTGGGTGGTTTAACTTAATACCTTACTTGGAGAAGTCCTTGAGTGGTTTTGCCTTGCTGAAGTTCTCCCCTCCCTTCTTCTGAGAACTAAATGAATATGCCCCCCCGCTAGAGAATGCCTAGGTCTTAGCCTTGAGAGAATTTCGAATTCTATGAGAGGGCTTTGATCCTCCTGGAGCACTGAAATCATTTCATTTGCCTCATTTTATTTAGCCTTTGAAGTACATTCATCTGAGAGATTGTGGATGTGATCAGCCCTCAAAAACTGAGGGATATTATTAACCCAATACTCTGCCATAAAAACAATAAACTGGAGGTATTTGTAGGAAAATGGATTTGCCTTGAGACCATAATGTTAAGTGAAATAAATATTTTCTAACGATATTGCCCCCAAGAGTAGAACTCTATGTTAAAGCTAAAGGCTGGGGGCCTGTAGCCCACTTCTACATCTCTTCTTGGTAGAAATCAAGGTTCCCTCACCGTCCAGCAATCATGAGCTCTTTCTCTGATGCGTGCTTCCTTATCTTGGTGTATATATCCATGGTGAAGAGCGTGCTGGCACTGTTGAACAGGGAGGTCAGGGAGCTCATGAGGGAGGCCAACATGACTGATAGCATCAGGCCTCGAAGTCCTAGGGCCAGAGAGAGTTTAAATACTAGTTAGAAGCTGGATGCCATATTCTACAAGTGCTGTGCTAAACTGCACAACATTCAGAGGTGAACATATAATAGGAAACTTTGATTAGCTAATATCATTATTATGAATATACACATATCGGCATGTAGTATTTTCTGCATATTTCCTTGTGATTTGAGAATAATCAAATAAATTTAACTCTAAATATGAACTTAGACATGACTTACTGGAAAGTTATTTTGGAAGAGGGGAAAGAATAGAGCCTCATCTTTTTTTAGAAGAGAAACTCTAGACTTCCTAAACACTGAGAGAACTGTAGAGGCCTGGTAGGTGGCACTGCTGAAGAGCTCTGGGTGGACCAATATTTGGGAATTAAAGCATTATTGGAATTTCACATTTCAGAACTTTCTGCTCATTATTAATGATCTATCTGTAAGGCTCCTGGCATAGGGTGGGATGGGGTGTATGTGAGGCCGCATTTTTGGGTCATGTTTCCTTCATCCTGAAATATTCAGGGAGGAGAGAAGTCACAGAACTGTTAGCCAACCTTTGAAGGCCATACAGTGCAAGATCACCTGCTCATTTCTGAGATCTGTACCGTATTTTGTTTTTGCTACTGTAATGATAATGATCTGAAATCCTTATCATTTACTTATGTCATAGATGTGACATTTTGTCTCTTGTAAAAGTGTAATATGTACTCCAAAGTGGAGAGGGATTTATTCTTATTTCACTGAACTTTTCTAAGCACCAAGGCAGTGCATGGAAAATGTATTTAATAAATAGATATAAAGCCAGTACATTGAAATATGTCATTTGGGTATCACTGGCCTAAAATTGCAAAGTAAATAATCAACCTCTAGTTCTCTGAGATTATAAATTTATAGCTGTATAATTCCTTTATTAACAAATAGGTCATTCAAATGTTTTTGACTGAGTAGGTTGGATGAGAGTCTGAATCTGGAGGACTAAAGATGCTTCCAACAGAAATTTCTCAGATTTGAACACTCCAGGATCATCCCATTGCTGACAGCCTAGGGGAAGTGCTTAAGAAATGTCCAATTAGTAGAATTAAATTAATGAAAGTAAGAATTATCCAGGATTATTTCACCTCCTTCTTAACCCATCTATACCCAGCCTCCAAGGTTGAGCATGAATAGTCACTTACCAGCTGGCATCAGTTCCAGCACCAGTGTAGGGTAGGCATAATTTGTGCAGCCAGCTTCAGTGCCACAATGCCTCCTACATTCAGAAGGTACAACACAGGCCACCATATCTAAGGAGAGATGGAGAGGCGAGTTCAGTGAGTGGGGCTCAGTCAGGCACAATCCACAGATGTTGGAGAAAGAGACAAGATGGGTGGGAGGAAAAATATTTGACTGGAAATTGAATATTTATCTTTGATTCAGTACTACAGATTTGGTCACTCTTTGCCCAAAACAGAACCTCCATTGTGTCTTATTCTTATTGTTCTCCCAGCTCTGGGCAATGGGGGAAGAGATGACCCATGGTCTGGAAGGGCTAGTGAATGAGAACAAACAGAGGGAGTTTATCCCATCCTTCAGAAAGACAACAAGAGAATAAATCCCCTCAGAAGTAGTGAATTCAGAAGTAAACACCACCACCACTCACGAAGCTAGATCCCAAATCTACTCACATTTATTCAGCGCTGTGCACTTACATCTAAGAAGTGTCACTTGTGATGGTCAGTTGGACAACTGGCCCATGAATGAAGAGAATTGCATAGTAGCCTAAAGCACTTTTTGCTTACACCAAAAACTGGGACACAGTCACCTATAATAACACTTCAGTACATATTTTTCTTAAAAAATTCTTTTGTTCTCTTTTGATCCGTGCCCACAAAATGTCTTTTTTGGTTATTGTTAAGATAATACTTTGTAGTCTTATTTCTACATGTAATTTCATAATTTCTGCATTTCCCATGTTTCCAGCACGTGGTGTGCAGTTTTCCATAAGGGGGTGGGTAATTCAATTGAAGTAATTATTTGGCTGTTCCTTGACTGTTGGCTACCCCTTATTCTATACTGTTATAAACAACAATGCAATGCTGCAGTAAGGAAGGATGTTATTTATTTGATTTCATATTTAAGTAAAGTGAAGTAATGTTTGGCTGGCAAAATATACTGAATACCTCATTATTTGATGAGTTATCTCAATAGAAATAAGTCCTCACTTGGCTAAGAAAGAATTAGATATATTTCCTTCACTTTTCATGGTAAAGTTTGTTTATTTAATTATTTATTTATTTATTTATTTATTTATGTTAGTACATGTTAATAATAAAAGGGTGAAGCTCATTTTGGTAAATTATCACATGCATTTAACATGTTTTGATTTTCTTTATCCTTTTATCTCCTTCTCCTTTTCCTCCCCAGGCCCTCTCATCCTCTTCCTCATCTTCAATAGTCTGTATCCCAGTGTCCTCTCATCTTTTATTTACTTATTTATTTATTTATTTATTTATTTTTTATATAAGAGAAAGTATGTGATATTTAACCTCCTGAATATGGCTTAATTTCCAACATCATGATCTCTAATTCCATTCATTTTCCTGTAAGTGACATGATTTCATTTATCTTTATGGCTGAATAATATTTTGTTGGGTATATACTTCTCTGCCTATTCATTTGTTCGCTGACATCAAGGCTATTTCCATAAATCAGGATAATGTTCATGGTACAACTATGAATATGGGTGCATGGGCCACCATAGTATTCTTTCTTTTGGGGACATCCCCAGGTGGGTTTAGCTGGATCAAGTGGCATTTCAATGTTTAGTCTTTCATGAACTGTCCATACTGATTTCAATAGTGGTTGTACTAGCTTCCATTCCCTCCGACATGATTAGGGGAGTTCATTATTCCTTACATCCTTGCCAGAATTCATTCTGTTTTATATTCTTGATAATAGTCACTCTGGCTGGTGTGAGATAGAACCACAGTAGTCCTGGTTTACATTCCTGTAATAGCTCAAAATGTATTCTTAGATGCTTACTTGTGACTTTGTATTTTGTATTTTGAGAAGCATCTGTTTAGTTCATTGGCCCACTTTTATTGGGTTATTTAATGTTTTGGTATGACTATTTTGATTTGCTTATATAGTCTAGATATTAATCCTCTGAGGATTAGCTAGAAATTTTTCCCCATTTAGTGGATCTCTATTTACTCTGTTAATTTGCAAAAGCTTTTTATTTTGATGTAATTCCATCTGTTGATTTTTTATATTCATTCTTGTTCTTTTAGAGTCCTACTCAGGAAGCATTGCTGGTACTTTTGCCAAGTATTTCCCCTATATTATCTACCAGGAGTTTCAAGTTTCTGTCTTTATCTAGGTCTTTGATCCATTTTGACATTTTTAGCATTGGGTCAGAGACTGGAATCTAGTCATAATCTTCTGCATGTGGGAATCCAGTTTTCCTGGCACTATTTTTAAAGAGACTCTCTTTTCTCCAGTGTATGTTTTTGGCCCCTTTGTAAAAACTAGATGTGTTTATTTTTGTATTTTTTATTCTATTCCATTGGTATGCATGTGTTCCTTTTTTGTTCAGTTCCATTTTTGTTGTTGTTGTTTTTGTTACTGTGGCTTTGTGGTGGAGCTTGAAGTCTGAAACTGTGATCCTTGGGGGTTGCCCTTTTTGCTCAGTACTGCTTTGTCTATTATGGGTCTTATATGGCCTGTTATGAATTGCAAGATTGCTTTTTCTATTTTTTTGAAGTATGCTGTTGATATTTTAATAAGGACTACATTGATTGTATAAATCTCTTTTGGTAATGCTGCCATTTTCGCACTGATCCTTCTGATTCATAAAGAAGTGATGTCTTTCTTTTTGCTAATGTCTTCCTCAATTTCTTTCTTCAAGGTTCTATAATTTTTGTTGTAGAGGTTTTTCACCTCCTTTGTTAGGTTGATCATTGTGTATTTAATTAATTTTGAAATTACTGTGGATGCAATTGATTTCTTTCTCAGTCGATTCATTGTTAGTTTACAGGAATGCTTTTGATTTTTGTATGTTGTTTTTTTGTCTTGTCACTTTCCTGACTTTGTTTATCAGATTTATAAGACTTCTGGTGTACTTTTGGGGTCTTATGTCAATACTCATATACTTTACAAATAGGAAAATTTGACTTCATTTTTTATTTCTGTCTCTTTTTTTTCATTCTCTACCCTGATTGCTCTGAGTAAGTTTCAAGTAATATATTAAGCAGAAGAAGTGAAAGTGTACACCCTTGTCTTATTCCTGCCCTCACTATCAATGTGTTAGTGTCTATGTGTCCTGTTAAGTCAAATAGGGTTTATTTATGTAGTTGAGTGTGCCAGCCTTCAGTGCATATATATTTACAACTGTTAACTTTTCTCGTTGAGTTGTTCCATTTACCAATATATAGTGAGTGCCTTCCTTCTATGTTTGACGTCAACTTTGACATGAGTACAGTGCCTGCTTTTAGGCTGCAGCTGGTTAGAGTAAGATTTTTCATCCTTTCGCTTTCAGTCTTTATGATTTTGCAGAGGAGTTGTTTCCCTCATAGGCAATATAGAGATAGTGTCTCTGTGTGAAAGTCCCCATTTACTGGATGCCAGGCTCAGCTTTGGGAGGAGAGTGTAAAATAGTAATATAAACACATGAGAAGCTAAACACATATTATTAGATAATTGAGGATTTGCATTGACAAACTACTTTACATAAAAATAAATACCAATAAACAAGTAAAAAAGAAGAGAAGAACAAGCAAAGAGAATAAAAGAACAAAATTGTCCTGTCTGTTGGCTAGGATGAGTATTCCAGAGTAGTTTGTCAATGCAGGTGCATTTTTAAAGAGGTCTTTATTATTCTGCTACCCAGGGAAAATTAAGAGAGTGAAGTAAAATAGAGTGGGCTAGAGAAAATTAAACATTACTGATAATTAGAGTAATAATATAATATATATAAATACATATATTTCTACTGTAATTATCAATAGTGTTTAACTTTCTCTAGCCTACTCTCTCTTTCTCTCTCTCTCTCTTTATATATCTATATATATAGAGAGAGAGAGAGAAGAGGAAAAGATGCAAAGACAAGAAAAAGAGAAAAAGAGGAGGAGAGCAGAGAGATGGAACTTATGTTAAGTGAAAGTAGAGAAAGGAAGGGTGTATAATAATTGAGAGCTGAGAGAACAGGTCAGTAAACTATACTCAATTATTAGATTGACAAAATTTGATACTCCAAAGAAGCAACATTTGGTGAAGGAGTATATGACTAAGCAATAGAAAGTGTTGTATAGCTAAAACAGGAAGTTAATACTCATAGGTATACCTGTATATATATA